>NC_046172.1:87813588-87927984 GCF_011064425.1 Rattus rattus
GCTACCTATGAGGTCAGAGTCCAGGGTCAGTCCATGTATAGTCTTTAGGTAGTGGCTTAGTCCCTGGAAGCTCTGGTTGCTTGGCATTGTTGTACATATGGGGTCTCAAGCCCCTTCAAGCTCTTCCAGTTCTTTCTCTGATTCCTTCAACGGGGGTCCTATTCTCAGTTCAGTGGTTTGCTGCTGGCATTCGCCTCTGTATTTGCTGTATTCTTGCCGTGTCTCTCAGGAGAGATCTACATCCGGCTCTGTCGGCCTGCACTTCTTTGCTTCATCCATCTTGTCTAATTGGGTGGCTGTATATATATGGGCCAGATGTGGGGCAGGCTCTGAATGGGTGTTCCTTCTGTCTCTGTTTTAATCTTTGCCTCTCTATTCCCTGCCAAGGGTATTCTTGTTCCCCTTTTAAAGAAGGAGTGAAGCATTCACATTTTGATCATCCGTCTTGAGTTTCATGGGAACACCCATTTTTTTAAGGTGGGGGTGGGAGAAGGGGGTTGGCTTTGAGGGGAATTCCTGCCATTTCTATTGGGTCCCAAGTCTGCTTCCCTAAACTATGACAGTCTTTCTGTGTATGGTCTGCCTTTGTTTCTGTCCTATGAAACGTGGATATTCTTGCTTGTACTTTTGCACTCTTGTTTCTGCCTCACCAAGTCTGGAAACTCTCAGTTGCATTTTATAGTTTTCTGGTGGCCTCTGTTACAGATACTAGAATAAAGTACTAGTTAAACTTTGGACGTTGCCTATCTCCATCTTCAGGGACACGTGAACTAGTTACAGATATATAGGTCATTACAGAGATTCAAATGTCTTTTGTGTTTGGATAATATTGGAATGTTACCACATGCTGTTTTACTTCTCTGAAAAGCTGGCTCTGGTGATAGGATTTGGCTTGCCCACTTTTGACCCAAGCATGTTTATTTAAAAGCTTTCTCCAAATCTTCTGTCCTTGGTCAAGGTGACTATCTGATTCTGAAAGTGAGGAAGAGAACAATAGAACATGTAAAAGACATTATGTGCTTGAGAACTGCTAGGAAGTAAACTATCCCCAATAGAGGTTATTCTTTATCTCGTAGTTTTAATTTTTCATATATATATATATGGCTAAATATAATTACAGCCATCTCTGAATGCTTACCCCTCTTCTTGGCCCTTCTATTTTTGGTTTTTGTTTAAAAAATATTCCATTTAAGGTCATGGATATCTCTGAAGCCCTTTCTGGAATGTAAACTTTCTTTCTTTCAGGATCAGTGACTTTTGAGGGATGGATTTAAAAAGCCATAAAATTCCAAGCAAAAGGAAAGTTAGCTTAATACTTATAAGAAGAAGAATTAATAAATGTCTATGTATGGGTACATTTAATTTGTTAAAAAATACATATTTGTAACTTTGATTTAATTCTCATTCAGGGAAATAGAAAAAAACAACAGTACATAGGTATGAGGAAAAATGTTTAACCAGATGTCAAATACAAGGTTTAAGGCTATGTTTCAGAAGGTTTGAGTAACTTATACAAGGTTTATAAAGAGTTAAATATTTTGAATCACGATGGGTTTTGTATGATAAAATGAAAATTTGTCTTAAGAAATAACAGGTGAAGACAAAGCCACAGAAGTTTAAAAACAAGTCACAGATCGGAGTAGATTATACAGGATTTGTGGAGGACAGGACCTAAGAATGATACATTTGACAATGATTAAGATTTATAAGTTCTTAGGATTATAAGGATCTATTCATACTAAAAATGACTTAAAGATGTATGTCTGATCACTTATGGTTTTGGTAACTTTGTTAAGCTCTAGATATTTGGAGACAAAATGTTAATGATCAAATGAAATGATCAAATGTCTTCAATATGCTCAGAACAATGTTTGTAGCAATACTAAGTACAAACATAATTCATTTAGAGGGACAAATGTGGACGGAAAGACTAATTTATATCTCACATTGTATTGACATCTATCTATGTTGTCAAGGCTAAACCTAAAGCAATAACTCAAAACAAGTTTATAGTAACAAAATTTGTTCAATATAAAATATTCAAAATAAGCCACATTTTAAAAGCTGGTTGCCAAAAAAGGCATGCTTGTATAAAAATGGGTTAAATTTGCAATATGCTTGTGTGGCAGGACATTCCTAAGCTCAAGCAGAACCTTTTTCCATAAAAGAAAATTGCATCTTAACTGCTTTACAGATAAGGATGCATGGGGAAATAAGACATGCTAGCAGTCTGCTGGTTCTGTCTCTGGCTGTGCAGGCCATGCCAGGGAAAGCTCCTCCTTATCTAAAGGGAAGATGAATTACTCTTCATGTTTCACGTGACCACAGGAGGGATTCTTTTGCCCAGTGAAGGATCTTCAAGGCTGTACCAACATCCTAAACATAGCTAAGCAAGAGCAAGGCAATTATTCTGTACTTCTGTCCCCCAAACTGATACATGAGATGCTGTGAACGGGGAACCTTATACCTAAGCATACCACCCTAGTGATGTGAGACTAAAATGTTAGTTCAGTTGAGCATGTCTTTTGCCCTGGATTTCTTTTTCCCTCTTAGCAAAAGCTAATTCCAGGGTGCATATCCTAACCACCCACATTCCTTGATTAAATGAGGATGCCGGATACTCTGTCAGCAAACTCACAGCTTTGGAAAGTTACTCACGATATCCAAGTCATGCCTTTGGAAGCATTGATAGATGCTCCTATCAAAGTGACTCAAAAAGAAATCCTATTTCTCTTTTGAACTATCAATCAGATGCAGAATTTAACTGACTTCCTTACAAATCTTCCAGGTGTTTGTTCCCTATGTAGGAGTCTGAAAGCTAATGGCCTTATCCTTCTACAGAATTCACAGTACGTGGTCAAGCCACTTTTAAAATTCCACTTCACTTTACTAAACAACTTTATTTTAATTTTGTTGTAAAATCGTCCTCATTAACTTTGACGTTTATGTTTCCTACCAGACTGTACAACTAGTACCTCCAGGATTGTGCTCTGGACCTTTGCCATTTCTATTTATAATAAAATAAAATTTTCTAAATGAAGTGTAATCTTTTTTGTTTTAAACTTTTTATTGGATTTTTTTATTTACACTTCAAGTGTTTCCCCATCCATAAGCCCCTCCCCTTCTTTTATGAAGTTGTTTATCCCCTCCCCACCCCCACCCCACATTCTCCTACACTGGTGAGTCCAGCCTTGGCAGGACCAAGGGCTTCTCCTCCCTTCGGTGCCCAACAAGGCCATCCTCTGTTACATATGCAGCTGGAGCCATGGGGCTGTCCATGTGTACTATTTGGATGGTGGTTTAGTCCCTGGAAGCTCTGGTTGGTTGGCATTGTTGTTCTTATCAGGTTGCAAACCCCTTCAGCTCCTTCAATCCTCTTTTTAACTCTTCCAATGGGGACCCAATTCTCAGTTCAATGGTTGGCTGTGGTCATCCACATCTGTATTTGTCATGCTCCGGCAAAGCCTCTCAGGAGACACCCATATCTGGCTCCTGTCAGCATGCACTTCTTGGCATCAGCAACAGTGTCTAGGTTTGGTGGCTGTATGTATATGGGCTGAATCCCCAGGTGGGGCAGGCTCTGAATGGTCATTCCTTCAGTCTCTGCTCCAAACTTTGTCTCCTTATCTCCTCCTGTGAACATTTTTGTCCCCCCTTCTAAGAAGGACTGAAGCATTCACACCTTATATTGCTCATTTTGTTAGCTGGAAGCAGTCAGGAGAGATGGATGCTCTTAAACCTTTGAAAGCAGTTAGGGTGACCTCTGGAAGGGAGACTAACTGATTTGAGATGGGGCTCAAAGACACAAGGACCAGACAAAAGTTCAACCACAGGCTGTCTCCTATGTATAGGCTTCTGGCTCCCCCCATGCCCCACCCCTGACTGCTCAGGTTCTTCCCCGTATTTACCCCATCTTTTAAATGTTTTACTTCCTGAACTTCCCCAATCCCCAAACGAAATGTTCTGGGTAAGTTCTCCCAATGGTTCTCACCCTACGACAACTCCATTTCTTCCATTCGTCCTGTCCCTGGTATGTCTGAAAAACAGAAGACCCTTTAGATGTGGTTGAGAATCTCTGGCTACCAGGGGCCTGTTTCTCTTCCACCATGGCCAGATACAATTCTTTACATTAGTCCTTTCTATTGCTCTCTGGCTTCAATCCTCTAGCTCCCTGCTGCCTCTGCTAGCTCATTTTGGTTCTGCTCTCCTGGCAATGAGACTAGTCACTGCCACCTTGAAAGAACTTTATCGGGCTGGAGAGATGGCTCAGTGGTTAAGAGCACTGACTGCTCTTCCAGAGGTCCTGAGTTCAAATCCCAGCAACCACATGGTGGCTCACAACCATCTGTAATGGGATCTGATGCCCTCTTCTGGTGTGTCTGAAGACAGCGACAGTGTACTTATATATAATAAATAAATAAATCTTAAAAAAAAAATAAAGATTGGCCTACAGGGCCAGGCAGCATTGGTACACACCTTTGATCCCAGCACCCAGAAGACACAGGCCAGTGGATCTCTGGGTTTAAGACCAGCCCGGTCAATATCAAGAGTTCCAGGACAGCCAGAGCTACCCAGAGAAGCTCTGTCTCAAAAAAAAAAAAAAAAAAGAACTTTATCCCCACTCCCCACTTCCTCTCATCTGCTCACTCTGTCTCTCCTACCTCTACTCATCCCCCTCTTTCACCTTCCAGACAATCTCTCACTTTTACTCTGTAATCAAACTGACTTACTACCCTCTAAGGATTACTTTCCAAAAGTCTCTACAGGAATGTAGGATGACAATTGTCTTATCAACTACAGCCGACCAATTAAAGCTCCTCTGTTGTCAGGCAAGGCCATCCTCTACTACATATGCATCTGGAGGCACGGATCCCTCCAGGTTCACTCCTTGGTTGGTCTAGACTCTGGGAGAACTGGGTGGTCAGGTCAGCCTATGTTGCTCTTCCAATGAGGTTGGAATCCTCCCCTCCTTCAGTCCTTCTGCCAGCTCCCCCAACAGGGTTCCTGAGCTCACTCTGATGGTAGTCTCCAAGCACCCACGAATGGAATGATTAATTTAAAAAAAGAAATAGAAAAAAAAACCTCTTCTACTAAGTGACTGTGGCTTACTGTGTAAAAACAACCCGAAGCTCAAGAAGGACGACCAAAGTGCAGATGCTTCAGTCCTTCTTAAAAGGGGGAATAAAATATTCATAGGAGGGGATATCGAGACAAAGTTTGGAGACTGAAGGAATGGTCATTCAGAGCCTGCTCCACCTGGGGATCCAACCCACGCGCGCGCGCGCACACACACACACACACACACACACACACACACACTACATATTGGAATTAATATATTTGTGAGGACAGGCCTCCTGTCATTGTCGAAACATATTCTATTAGGTTTCTATCTCCCAACACTATCCTATCACCTTTCGGATTAATTTTAAGCACGTTAATTTATAGGGAATAAAAGCCATTCAAACCATGGTAAGACCTGACTAATAATACTATAGCCCTCTTTTACTCGTCATTATCTTTCAAGTCTGATCTCACCTGATCATACCCTCCATTCTCATATCCATTGTCATAACTGCATCACATGAGATGCCCCTCCAGATGTATGTATACTATTTCTGATTATCTCTTCTTTGTGCAGTTCACCTTAGAAGCTTCTAGACATTTTATCATTTCACAGATTATCTAACCTTGGATTTGATGCACCACCAAATCTCTTCCTTGTCTTTTACTTCCCTTAGAGCAGTGATTCTGAACCTTCCCAATACTGTGAACCTTTAATGGGGTTCCTCATATTGTGGTGACCACACAACCATAAAATTATTTTGTTGCTACTTCATAAGAATGTAAGTATTTTGGAAATCCAGGTTCTTCCAAAAGTCTTGTGCCCCACAGGTTGAGAATCACCTTAGACTGTATATAGTCCCTCTTTTTCTGCATCATCCAAGTAGCACTTCCCAGACTGAGCTAGATTGTGATTTGATCTAGAACCTCCTCAAATAAAAATGATAAGATTTAACATAAGAGCATATGGGAGATATTTTATATTCAAACTATAATGCAACATGCTTTCTTCTAAGTAAGTTTATCATTATCTTGATAGCAAGCCCTTTCCCCTAGAATTATTCTTATTACTCATGCTGGTAACCAGACCAATAACTATGATCAAATTGCAGTTCGAATGTGTATTCAAAGATAATTTGAATTATCATTGTGGCTTAAAATTTAGTCTAATTTTTTTACCTGACACCATTTTTCATCAGTATATCAAATGGTTCTTAAGAGAGAGTGTAAAGACCTGATATAAATTTATCTTATAATAAAAGTCTCATGGAAGAGGAATTGATTTTTTGACAACCTGACATGCTTTGGAACAGTTCACTTATCTAGGTAAAAAGCCAACCATCATTATTCTAGTATCTTTTTGTCATTAATTCAAACTTCAGAAAAAATATAAAATGACTTGCCCAAATGAAGATACATCACCATCATATTTGGCATGCTTTTTGATAGGACTGGAATATTCAGGGACTATTATATTGTATATTTTTTGTACCTGGACTACATAAATGATTCTGGTGGTATCTTGGCAAAATCATAGAGCAACTTGATGGTACAACTGAAATTCTAATATTGAATTTGGAATCTTCCTAGTGTAGTAGTGCAATACTCAAATGCTTACAGAAAGTACTGATCATTATACAGTGCACTAGCATAAAAATTTTTTTAAAAAATCAAACAATTTAAACACTTCCATAATCCTTTACCACTTACAACATTTTTCTCCTTCAGTTTCACATTGATGGTCTTTTTCTAACCTAAACTTAAGCTAAAACTGAATGTTAACTTCTAGTAAGCCATCTGTGGAATAAGTGAAATTACAGCTTTAATGTATGGTCTTCCTAGAGAATTTGTGGCCAACACCATTTCTTGTTTTAGCGTAGGCAGAACAATCATCTTTTGATGGAAATGATCACAAAGCAGTATTTAGAAATTAAAACACTTTAATATAAACATTTTTCAGAATATAGACCGATTTCTATCAGCCCTTTTCAAGAACATTTTAAAAGTATATATCATCTAATTTATTATACACCAATTTTCCACTTTGAGAACTAGAAAATACAAAAATACACTGCCAATTAGATTTAACAAAAAAGTCTAAGCGGCTTCATACATTTTCATTGGAGAAAACAGAAACGTTAACACACGACAGTAGTAAAATACCACCAATACTAACACAAATTCTAAAAAGGAATGGATTCTGGAAGGCTGGTCTCTCACAGGCCTGACCGTTCTTCCAAAATCAAAAGACTGGGGAAATTCAAGGTGGTATGGCTGTAGACGGCTTTGTAACTCACCAGTTTAAGTATATTATTTCCATGAGCAAACAGCTTATTTTTATTACAAGTTGATGGACAAAGTAGAAACACCTCTACTTTAAGAAAACCATGTTATACATAAGCAATAGAGTAAGCTTTGTTTCTTAGAAAGTCAAAGAAAGTGACTTTTAAAAAGCAGAATGAATAATTTTACTTCATCTGGCTTTTGTTAGAGATTAACTGTACACATGTACAAATACACAAAGAACACAAATTTCAGAAAACCAAAGTTTTCAACCTTTCTTCAACCTTAAGGTAACAAAACTGTAAAGTAGAAAACAGCGAAGCTTCTGCTTTCTCTTCAGCAGGTTTCTTCTCCGCTCACCCTCTTAGCATTGCGTCCTTGCTTTGTGAAGGCTAGGTTTAGACTTTGTGGTTCTTCTTTCAATTACATTTTGAAAGGAGGGAGTGCCAGAAAAAGAGGGGTGGGGAAGTAGGTGGGAGAGCAGAGCAGAGCAGAGCAGAGCAGAGCAGAGCAGAGCAGAGGCCACACACACACGGTCACACACATATATACACACATAGATACTAGCACACATATATACATACACACAGAGAGACTGTTTTCTTGAATGGACACCAACTTTAACCCTTCTCTTCATCTGAAGCACTCAGTTTTATCTAAAATTTCTCCACTCATTTCATCAGATTCCCCCCGCCACTAGTTTCCTTATTTATTCTTCTGTAAGGAAAACTAAATGTTCAAATTCTTTGAGTAGGTTTACCTCAAATGCTGGATTTAGATGTCTTGTGTATTGTTTCTCATGTTCCATTTCAATTTTTGCAAACAAGCAAACGCAAAGGTTTTCTGTGCTAATTCTGCACCTACCTTTCCTTGACTTCACTGCTTACTCATGTCATTATCTAATGAGTATTACTTTGTTTTAGTCCTTCTTGGTATACTTTAGGTTCAGAACCCAAGAATCGACTCATCCCAAAGGATTTCCTCTTCTGTTCTTTCTTCAACAGACTTCTTTTTCTCTTTTTTGTGCTTACGTTCTTCTTTCTCTGAGGATGCTTCATGTTTTCTTTTCTTTTTTCGATGCTTGGTTTTTTCAGCACTGACTCTAGCTTTGTCTCCCTCTCCTTTACTCTGCTCAGCACTCCTGTCTTTGTCTAACTCTTTATCCTGATAGCTTCTCTTTCTCTTATGCTTGGACTGCTCCTTCTCTGGCCTTTCTTTCCCTTCCTCCAGGTGTCGTCTTCTCTTCTGATGTCGCCTTTTATGACTTGTTTCATGGGCACTGGCATTGTCACTTGAGGGCAGATGCTTGTAAATGTCGTAGTCTACATTGTATGAGCCAGGGTTATTTTCTTCTTGAGTAAGGCTCAGAGAAACAGGCATTTCTGAGAAATCATCTCTGGTAAACTGATAGTAGCTATCAGAGTCTAGGCTCGGTTGGTTCTCATAAGCTGGAAAGCAATGAGGTAACGTGTTTTCTACTGCTTGTGCGCTGTTATATGGATCTGGATAAGTCTGGAAAGTCTCACATGGGAGTCTTTCCTCAAACATTGTATGTCTGGATCTTCTGTCGACCATTTCTCTGTAATCATGGGTTTCAAAAGAACTATCCATTCTTCTAAAAGAAGTATTTGGCTTGAATTCTCTAGATTCCTGCACCTTGTTATAATCATCAAATTCATTTTGGAAATCATCATTTCTCCTCTCTGAATGAGGCGGTAACCAGTGAGGAAATTGGCCTTCCACTGGGGAGCCATTGTATTCTTGCTCGTAGGTCTGTGGAGCCTCAAATGAAAATCTTTCCTCACATGGCCTCTGCCTGGGTCCAGAATCAACCCTTTCTCTGTACCTGTGATCCCTGTGCCCAGAGCTTTCTGACATCCGTCTAAAACTAATATTGGGATCGAGTCCTCTGGCCTTCTGCTCTTTGATGTAATCTTCAAGTTCATCTTGGAAAGAGTCATATGTCTTTGACTCTGCTGGTAAACAGTGAGGCACCTGCTCTTCTACTGCTCTAGAATCACTGTACAGTCCTGGCTGTGCCCAGAAATTTTCAAGTGGAGGATTTTGTTCAAGCCTTTTATGTCTGGGTCTGGAATCCACCATTTCTCTGTATCCATGGGCTTCCATGTAATCATCTTCCATTTTCCTGAAGTGAGCCGTGGGCTCTAGCTCTCTGGACTCCTTCATTTGGCTGTAGTCTCCACATTCGCCTTGGTAAGACTCCTGCATCTTCTTTGAGTTCTTCACTTGATTGATAACATGAGATTCTCTACAAAGAAAATAATACAGAGTTTTCATTACTATGAGTATTTTCTTTGCTCTAAAATATTAGTTTAAACAAAATCTACAGAGGTTGAGATAAAATTTTAACACTGTAAATTAAAAGAAGAATTTTGATATTCAAAATACATAGTATAGACAGTCAGATATCTCTGTAGAATTTCACAAGTTTTACACAAAAACATTTCTTAGAAGATAGACAGAGACACCAATTTCTCCACAAAATTGAAATAAAATCACAGGTACAGAGCTGCAGGGAGAGGGGGTGCTGTGGAGATACCAGGGTGCAATAGGAGACAAGAACAGAGTGAAATGGGGGAACACTGAGTGTTAGGAGTATAAGAGACTCAAATAGATAACCATAATCCTGAATACATAGCATTAACTAGGGATGGAAAAGATGCCCCTCAATGGGACTCTTAGCAGAAGAAGGAAAATGCTTGGTGAAACCAGCTGAAACCAGCGCCTTGCAAAAGTATAGTCCAAGATAGAGACCTATGATCTATACTATTAAGCTGACCCCAAAGAAGTCTCCTGTATTCCTCAGATTAATGCACTGCTGCTGACACGAGGAACTAGTTTTAAAGTTTTCCTGTTGCCCAGCCTTTTTTCCTGGATGAATAAAACTATGCATTTTTCTATCTCCAAATCCCAAGCGCTCCACTGACTCATAGAATATATGCATTGGCACACTATACACATCAACAAAGGGAGTTCAGAGCTAAACAGCACCAACTCAAATGGACCAAGCATAGCGAATTTGATTCAACAGCTGCAAAATACATACAGTTTTCAATATTTTCTGAAATTGCAGAGTCAGGGAAACATTAGAGAGAAGAGAAAAATTACTTCCTAAATGGATTTGGGCTTGCTTTGCAAGAAGGAATTCATGCATACTGTTGTAAACCTGCTCTGAAACCCATGATAGAAGAGGTCTTGGAGCCAGGGAAGGCATGTAAGACGGCTGAGCTGATTGAAATAGCATCAAACTGCCACCTAAATACCTATATATCCACAAAGGCTGCTGTCTGCCTTAAACAGAAAAGCCTCTCCTTTGCAGATTAATGCGGACTCATGCATGCCCAATATGCTGAGAAGAAAGGTTCATCTCTAGACTAGTCATGGACACTACTTAAGATTCAAGAAATACTGTAGAAGATGGGTTAGAAAGAATTACTAAGTGCTGGTGAACGAGGATAGGAGATGAAATTTTCATCTTTTAAGCACAACACAAATATGACAACTATGAACTTACAGGAGCTGTGTATACTGCCAATGGATTCACAGATGTTGGGCCCTTTTACCAGTTAGATATGAAGAGGAAAAGAATTCATATGGTCCTACTACATATTGTTGATCCATTGTTAACCAATGGATTCTTGGACAGGGGTAAGTATAATATCCAGATGTGTACCCAATGGTGATTTCACAAGGTTCCTCTGATGGTTAGTTCCGAACTCAAGATCACATAGACTCCATGGAACACTAAACAGAACTAAAGCTAGTAAACAGGAGAAAGATTTATAGGAAAGGGGTCTTGGAAAGTTGGAGGGAAACAGGAGAGTTAGGGAGAGTAAAAATAAAATACATAGTGTACATGTACAAAACTGTTAATGAACAAAATTCAGTAATTAACAAAAGAAGAAAAGAAAATACAAGACAACAAATTTTGATGAGAATGCAGAGAAAAAGTAAATATCTATTTTTGTGGGAATTTAAATTAGTGTAGACACTATGGAAATCTATATGGAGTTTCCTCAAAAACTAAATGGATAACTACCATATGGTCCAACTATATTACTTCTAAATATATACCCAGAAGAATCCTAAGTGGTCTACAAGAAGAGATGCCTACACAGTAATACTTGATGCAGTACCATTGACAATAACCATGTTATACAATAGCTTAGGTGAACACCGCAGATAAAGAATGTGTTATGATGCATAAAGAAACACTGTTATGAAGAAAATTAAAAATCATATTGTTTGCTGAAAAAACCCTGGAGATTATGATATTATGTTAAATACTCCGGACCCAGAAAGACAAATATTGACTGTTTTCTTTCATATGTGAGATCTACATACTTTTTAAACTCCCATAACAATAAAAAGGGGACAATTAGGGAGGATATTAGGATAATGGGAAAATAAATATGATCAAGTGTGTTTTATAAATACATGTAAATGTTGACAGGGAACTAATTACTTTATCTTAGAAATACATGCTAATAAAAATCAGGCCTAGAATAAAATGGAGGATGGACATAAAAGTGGAATGTCTCATGCTACTGTAATATTACAAATGTTAATGCATGTTGTTATATTGTGGTTAATAAACATTAATAACCACTGCCCTATAAACTATCTGAATGGCATGTTTTTTTTAAATCAGTTACTTTTATAGATACACAGTTGTGATGGGTTATTTAAAATCTCAGTTTTCTTTCTAGTGTTAAAGTTACTTTCGTTTGTTGAGTCTGACAATTCAGCTCCTGTAGTAGACTGAGTAAGAATGGCTTCAATAGGCTCATGTTCGAATACTTGGTCCCCAGCTCGTGGAACTATTTGAAAAGGTATAGGTGTGGCCCTGTTGGAGGAGGTGTATCCTTGCAGGAAGAATTTAAGCTTTCAAAACTCTGACCATTCCCAGTGTTATCTCTTTCTCTCCCTCCTACTTGCAGATCACGAACTCTCAGCTGTTCTCACCTCCAGCTTTTGTCTCATCATTATGGATCCTTATCCCTCTGAAACTGTTAAGCCCAATTAAATGCTTTATTTTATAAATTACCTCAATAATGGTATTTTGTCCTAGCAATAGAAAAGTAACTAAGTCAGGTCCTAAATAATCATACCCAAACACTGTACCTCCTTATAGGATGAAATAATGAATTTTATATTTTGATTTTAAAATCAACAAACTAATTTATACGAAATATAAATTACCCTTTCCCCTACTACCAAAATTACCTACTTTGCAATTGTCCACTAATTTCTCCTCTTCTTAAAACCATATATTAATATTGACTAAAAATGGCACATGGCCTCTGTTCTTAACTATCATACTCCACTGAAAAGATGATGACTAGATCATGCGATCCTTGGAACTAAGGCAACCATTTTGAGATGCTTTGAATTTGCATGGCTAGCCTGAAGAAATGATCTTTTAGCACATCTACAAAGAAAAAATAATGTTGTCTATTCAGAAGGAGTAGTAATTTACCAGACAGATCTGTCAGTTCATTACTGTGATAAAAACACCCTTCGCACTAGTATGTAGTATGGTACAAATACCACTTACCTCTTCTAGGTTCAGGTCATAGGAAAATAACTATCTAGAAAGTTTGTACAATATATTAAAGAGTATTTGACTGGAAGCTTTGGTTTTTGGTAAGGTGAGAATCCTTTTCTTTTACAAGAGAAAGAAAGCACTTACTTAATTTGATGTTCAGTTCCTTGCATGTGGGACCGGAACATATGTAAAGACGTAAAGGTGATACTGCAGATATGGCATACGTAGGTTCTCATTCTGTATGCTATAAAATCAGAGAATTGTAAAAGATCAGCATAGAAACACTTAGAATCACATAACGCCAGTGATAGATAAGAATTTATTAGAAACCCTCTACTTGAAATTTGCCCCCCCCACAAGAGTTAAAATAATTTGCTGGCAGGCATGGGAGCAAATAGTAGAATTAGCATCTTGGAGCCCAAGTCTTTAAATTTAATGCCCCGAATTTTTCATACTATACAGTATCTGTACTTAACCATCTGTTGTCTGCTTGCACACTGTTCCTATATACACTGTATAGCAGGGACCTCAAACCTCCTAGTTCTGCAACACCCCTTTTGTTTGTTGTTAATTATTTTTCTACCCCACCAAACCCTGAAATGTCCCATAACTTTTAATTTAAGAACTGCAAACTTTCTTAACCTGTAATCACTGTAGTTCACCAGTTGTAAAAATAATTTCTGCCAATGTTAGAAGAGAGAACCAGTGAGGCCCACACGTATGTTAAAAGGTGAAAGTAAAATTCTAAAATAACAGTTGCTATTTAAAATGAGTAAAATTAAAAACTATAAAAAGAAGCTATAGAACAGCTACCTAACTATTCTGCTGCTACAATGGAATTGGAAGCAGGAGATAGACTTATTTCTAAAGCCCATCATTCTTCCATTTTTTTCTTGGTGAGAAGGAGGAGGAGGAGGAGGGAGGAAAGGAAGAGGAGGAGGAGGAAGAAGAGGAGGAGGAGGAAAGAACAACTTGCACAGGACAAGTACATAATCAGCATTCTTTGAGACACAAGGCAATAAATTGGTATCTTACAGATTTTAAGAACAACCAGAATCACCTTCTTGTAAAGTAAACAGCAGATTAATCCCTTATAGGAAGATTATTTAATCACGATTAAGTATATTGAAGTTTGCTGAACAAGAAGTATTTCCAGAAACAAGAGACTACTTACAGGATAAAATAAAAATGGCATTGAATAGCGCGTTCACTCTTAATACCACTGATCAAAAGGTTACATTAAAACTTGAATGAATGTTTTGATAATGGTACTCAAAACATCCTTTACAGTCTTTTGGATATATGGTGTTAGGGAAATGGCTTATCTACATAAAAATATAGGTAGACTTCTACCTTACCTGCTAAATTGATCAACTCAAAATGGATTAAAGCCTTAAGTTTTTACATTGGCATAAAGGCAAATACATATATGCAGATGATGACAATTTTTGAAAAAGAGTTCATAATTTTCAAGGAGAGTAGGGAGGAGTATATACCAGGGCTTGGAGAAAGAAAGGGAAAGGAGATATAATTAAAATACAATCTAAAAAATAAACAACAGCAAAGGAAATTACTGAAAGAAAATACAAGTAAAATGCTTTAGGACACTGTAATATGTGAGGACTTTTTGGACAAAGCTCCCAAAATCTAGGAAGCAAATGCAAATGTAGACAATCAGATTCTGAATAATATTAAAGCTCCTGAACAGCAAAGGAAACACACAACGGAGTTAACAGCAATCAAGAAATGAGTGAAAAAGTATAATATATACATCCATACATGTATATATACACACGTATAAGTATATACACATATATACATATATTTATAAATATATATGCATACATACATACATATACGCAAACAGCAATCGATATCCAAAATATATAAGGAACCCCAAAAGCTCAGTAACAAAAAAATTTCTAATCATTTCTCAAAAAGAGGCGACCAAATGTCTAATAAGTACATAAAAATACAGAATATCACTAATTACTAGGCAAGTGCAAACTGAAAGAACAAGGAGATTCCATCACACCCCAAAAAGTATCACTAATACAAGAAGGGAATGCTGGTAAGGATGCGAAGACAATGTTAGTGCAAACATCAATTACAATAGCCATTTAAAATATGGAGGATACTTAAAATTTAAGAAAACAATCACCATTATATTCTACTAAACACAATATTAGTGTATATTCAAAGCAACTGAAATCAGTATGTAAGAGACATACATTCCTCTGTTTATTACATCATTATTCACAGTATGCAAGAAATGAAACAACTCAAGTGCTCATCAACTGATGAATGAATAAAACATGGTACATACAATGAAACATTACTTTGTCATAAAAATACTAAAATCCTGATGGGGCAAGAAGATTTGGGGTATTGGTTCATTGTATAGCAATAATGGATAACAATTATATTCCATATATTTCAAAAAGCTAGGAAAAGGATTTTGAAAGATGGTTTATAAAAACCATAAATGTCTTCGGATATAAATGTGTTTGACTTGTCTTAGATATGATACAAAGTATATGTTTATGAAACATTATTTGATAGTCCCATGAGTACCCACAGCTTTAATGTTTCTGTGTCTTTGAAAACTTTGAATAAAAGATTACTTAAAAATCATCCTCTATCTCCATTTCCTGGAAGATAAGTTCAGTTTCTGGAATAAAATTGGGAATTGGTTTTTAAAACTAATACTGCAAGTGAATTAGAAGAGATGCTGAAGGGAAAAGGTTTCCAATTCCCTGTCTATGTATGTCTATGTATGTCTATGTATGTCTGTCGTTGTCTATGTATGTCTATGTATGTATGTCTATGTATGTCTATGTATGTCTGTTGTTGTCTATGTATGTCTATGTATGTCTGTCGTTGTCTATGTATGTCTATGTATGTATGTCTATGTATGTCTATGTATGTCTGTCATTGTCTATGTATGTCTATGTATGTATGTCTATGTATGTATGTCTCTTTCAGGTTTGTTGTTCCATTTGTGAGTTTCTAGTTTAACAAAGATTAATACTGAAGTCTATTCATTTTCTAGAAAATGGACTACTTAGGCAGTAAGTGTGGGTCTTCATAGCAACCTTTTTCTAGGAAATTGTTGTTATCTTTATTTTATAGATGTGAAAACCAAACTGGACATGGCCTTGGTCAACAGCATATATACTGAATATACCTAGGTAATGTAGAATAAACAAGACTCCCAGTTTTCTCTAGATTTGTGGTTTTTAAAGTTGGTTATAGAAAGTCACGTGGCAAATGTTCATGTTACCTCAGCCTGTGGCTTTTCTATACACTGATAATGTTCGTCATCTTTTTCTAGGATACTTATACAGGTCCACTGCACATGAGGCAAAGGAAATCTGAGTCTCCAGGGGTGGAAAAGAACTCTTCTGATTCCAAGAAAGCTTTCTAGAGAATTTTACTATGCATTCACTATTAAAGTTCCACCTAGATTACTGTCTTCTTTGTGATTATAAAGTTTCATTAAACTTGGGAATTTATGTATTTCTTTAATATTTATAAAGGCTACTGCATAGTTTTCTGTTTAGTTCTTCCTTTGTTTCTCCACAAATTCCATCAGAATTAAGATTGAATTGTGGAAAATACAGGAGTTTAGAAGGGTTACAGTCACATAAGTGTCTAGAGACAGTTCCTGAACTACAGTATGCGTGCTTTTTTTTTTACCTTAGCTCTTGGATTTCCACATGCTGTTACCACCACTTTCTAGAACAATGTGTAACTCAAAGAGAGTAAGTAAAAATGCATAAACCCTTCTGAATACATAGGAAGCCTATTAACTGCCCCAGATATCAGACTTCTTGGCCTAATACTTTAATATGATCTTAAAATACATTTTGTGTGTGCATGTATTTGATTTGTGGGTGCATTCATGTGTCATGGTATACACGTGCAGGTTACAGATCAGCTTTGGGAAGTTAGTTCTTTATTTAAACCCTGTGTGTCCCAGATATGGAAGTCAAGTTGTTAGGCTTAGCAACAGGTATCTTATATGATGACCCCTGGCCTAATCTTCTAACCCGTCTCTAATTTTTCTTACATTCTCCTTATCTTTGAGACTGCTATATAGCCTATTTAGCTTGGCTAAACATATATTTGCTTTGTTTGCATCTTAAAAAAAATCTTACTTTAATTTTTAATTACCATATACAAAGGTGTTTAAAAGGCAGAAGACAGCCATACACTTCCTGGTTCCCAAAGTGTTAACATGTGAAGAGAGATGGCACAGAAATGTAATCAAAGCACAGAAAAAGAAATGGAAGATTGGACTATAGGGAATCAAGTACAGAAAGCATATAGGGAAATTGCAGTTAAAGATTCAAACATAAGTGCCTAATAGATAACAGTAATCTTGACAAACACAAAGGTTTTATAATTTAAGGTGGATTTAGAGTCTTACTTCAGGTTTAGATATGTTGAGTTACAAGTAAAATTGAAGCATCTAACTGTAATATTGAACCTAGAATTAGTAAGATAACTAAAACATATATATATATATATATCTCACTTATATATTAGTGCTCTAGTCAATCCTGTGCTTTAAGAGCTGAACTAGATTGGGGAACTTACAAATTTGATGTTCAAATATGGATGTTTCACATTAGGAGGTACATGCAGTAGAATTATTGTGTTGTTGCCTTTTTCCTTTTAAAATTTGAATGGATATGCATGTTCAGAAATGTATATGCAGTCCCATCCCATGGGGGTGGCAGACAGAAGGTAAGAGATCCCTTTGAAATGGAGAGTTAGAGATGGTCAGGGTCAGAATGCAGATGCTGAATTGAACTCAGATCGCTTGCAAGAGTGCTGTGGCTTCAACTTGGGAGCCATCTCACAGACACATAATTGCCTTTTAAAAACAAAAATCAAACAAATAACAAAAAAAACACTGGGTCACTTGTAATATGGAATTCTGTGTTGGTTGTTTCGAAATTCAGCTAATTTAATTTCCCTAGAATGCTTTTTTTATGTTGAGGATTTTTATGGTGGTTCTATTTTAGAAAGAGTTTGGCTATGTAGTCCTGGCTGCCATGGAATTTATTATATAGTTCAGGCTACCCTCAGACATAGAATATACAGTAATCTTCCTTCCCCTCACTCCTGAGGACTGGCGTTATAGAGATGAATCACTACGTCCGGCAGAACTAGTTGTTTTTCATAATGGTCAAATGTTTACTGCTTGGCAGATAGGAGTTATGACAGGGTACATCTATTCTTTGAGCATTAGCTTCAGAGATTAGTGTGAAATGCTTTCTTCCAATAAGTAGACTAAATTATACTGATGATCCATGATCAGACACGAACTTTAACAAAATTCTTTTTGCTTGTAAGATTTTTTTGTCAACTTGGCACAAGCTAGGTTCATCTGGGATAAGGGAACCTCGACTGAGAAAACTGATCAGATTTGACTGTGGGCAAGCGTATGAGGGAACTTCCTTGATATATGACAGATGTAGAAGGACCCAGCCCATTGTGGAACGTTTCAAACCTGGATAAATGGTCCTGTTTGCTATAAGGTAGCCGACTGAGTCAGCCATGGTAAACAAGCCAGTAATCAATGGTCCTTTGTGGTATCACCTTCAGTTATTGCCTCTGGATTCCTGCCCTGAATCTCCTTCACGGATGACTGTAAATGGTAAGCTTTTCTCCCAATGTCACTTTTGGGCATAGTGTTTATCATAGAAAGCAAACTAAGACATTTTTCTTCCCTTATTCTAGTAATCTTGACATTTCAGAGTGCTAAAATGCTATCCCCCACAGTAGCAACAACAGTTCAAACACTTCTCTCTTAGATTCAGTTCAAATTTCCTCAGACATTACATATTTCATACACCCTCAGCTTACCAGTATGAAAAAATATCCAACAAGTGGCACTTCAACATTTCTTCTGATGTTTACTTTTAAATTCAACTGTCATTTCTACTTAATGCCAAGCTTACTTAAATCATCATTCTTTAAAATCCTATCTATAACCATACGTCCCTACAAAATGTTTTAGTACTTTGAACCACACTCTGTAGGAAACTGAAATAGTACAGAGAAAAGCACTTGAGATGAACAGCATTAGCAGTTCTTTGATACAGACATTAAACTAAACTCCACTGAGGTATGAGCACCTGTGCTGGTTTTGTCTAGAGCTAGAATAGAGCTGGTATCTATGAAGGATCTTAACTGAATGGGAGGAAAAGCACATGGCGAGGTAGTAGACACCCATGTTACAGACACACAGGAGAGTAGGTAGGAGCCTTGAGGGAAGCAAAGAGGCTTCCAGGCAGCACTGGTATATTTAAGAATGAGTATGAGTTTAGTCAGAAGCAGGAAAAACTGACAAATTTTCAAATTAGACAGTGTCATGGAAATATTTGTATTTTGAATGAAATGCTCCAATAATTAAACTGAGAGTGTATTTGTGGAGACAAATGCAGTAGGGCAAACTACTTAGAAGGCCACAACTCTGTGTCTTCAAATTTCGTAAGTATGAAGCATTACAGGTCTTACTAAAGAAGTGAATTTTGAGTTAGTAGTTTTTTAAGCAGGGCTGAATTCTTTTTGCCCATATGCTCTCAAAAGATACACTGCCAGTCCACACCCCAGTCTGCCTAGCAAAGCTCTAGAAATATATGAAGAGCTGTGGTAGTGTAGGGAGAGTAGGGATGGAGTAGGGCAGATAGTAACAATTCAGGAGGGAAGGCAATCACAACTTGGCATTTCATCAGCTTTAGAAACTGGTATTGGGGAGTTGACAGTTAACTATAGGTTTTTATGTTGGAAGAGAATTGATTTAAAATGGCTCTGAGGTGTCCACGTGAAATAAGATCACCATTTTACACAATCGAAAGTGTGATGAGAGGTTGGTGGGAACAGAGATGCAGGTAAAAACCAGGGTATAATAATTGGGTTTGGAGCCAGGTCAATAATGGGACCCGGAACACCTAAGTGTAGGCAATGAACAGACAGCTGATGCTAGCAAGCAAATGAACAGAAAGAAGAACAAGGCTGAGGAACTGTGCATGAAAGGAACAGAATTTTAAGAAGTCAAGAGTAATAAACATTTTCACAAAGAGCAGAAAGTCTGTCTAGAAGGAATAGGTGAAATACAATGCCATGAGGAAGAGAAGGCAGAAGAGAGACTATGAAAGAGCAGGAAGACACAGCAGTAGTGAGAAGGTGCTTGTATATGGTGGGGATGAAAAGCATGGTGGAAGAACAGATATACTGCTCCAGTCAAGGCCAGTCCCTATGTTGTACCTGAAGTTTTGCTACCCTTTCTTATCTCTAAGCCATCTCTGGTCATATTTAAAAACCTTTCCACTTCCATCAATCAAGATCATAGAAATCTATGAACTATGATGTTTCATTTCCTTTGTTTAGTGAAATATATGCATAAAACATACCTGTACTCTTTTGCAATGAAGTATTAACTAGATTATATATTTTCTTCTTTAGGGAAGAAGAAATAAGAAGTATATTACTATTTATACTACCAATAATAACTAGCTTAATGTTCCAAATGAGTATCAATATATCAGAATGATTTGAAATACTTCCTTAAAATAACATGGAACCAAAACACACATACATACTCATATATATGATTTTTGAAATTAAGAGACATAAAAGACTTCCTGTCTATCATTCTTATAAAAACAAATCAAAGTAAATGGACTTGATTATTTGAACACTATCATTTTTAAATAAAAGAAAGTGGTTTATAAATAAATGAGTAGGTTTTATAAAATACAAACTTCCTATGAAAGATGTTAAAATCCTTTTCCTATTTGCTGTTTGTATTTCAGTTTACTGGAAGACACTTCTCTGCTCTTCAGCTATAGATGTCTTCCTAGTATCGTTTATTTTTGTCCCTACCATAATGTTATGGAATATAGCAGATTCTTTAAAGGATGAAGAAAGATCTTACAATATCTGCTTGGGTTATTTAGATCCAAAAGGATAATAGTCTGTCTTTATCCCTACCTGGAGGAGGCTTCACAATAACAGACTTCAGGAAGGTTGGTGGTGCTGGAATAGTACTGGGTTTATCTGTAGAAATAATTGTAATGAAACATTATCGCCATGTGTTCACATATTAGAACTGCATCCAGTGTAGAGTATTAAAGAAATTCTCTAAAAACTACTATCTTTTTTTTCTTTTTCGGAGCTAGACCCACCCAGGCCTTTGCGCCACTAGGCAAGCACTCTACCACTGAGCTAAATCCCCAACCAAAAACTACTATCTTTTGATTTTCCATTTTTTCAGGACAGTATTTTCTGGAATAAAGGGATCTGTTATAAAGGCTCTTTTTGAGATAAAATGTGACCTAGTTTGTACATTAAAGACATGGGACTACAGGAATATTTTACACCGAGTATTGTTTGACCATATTCATTCAAGGGAACAATAGAAGCAGGGGAGCCATTTCAAGATGATTCTTTGCAAGTCACAGGGGAAATCAGATGGCATGAACTTCTAAGTTGATATTTTTTTGAATAACATATCGATTCTGTCTTGATTTGTGATGTCTACACCGGAATGAACTCCCAGCAATTAATAACTTGAAACCATATGTTTCTTTTTTGTCTTTTTCAATTATGTGCCTCCTTGAAGTCAATAAAATGGTTTTGGGGATTGAAGATAAGTCATTTACAAAATGAATTCTCTTGTAAGGCACAACGACTCTGTCCCTCTTCAAATCAATAGATATATGGCAATTTGAGATGGCAATTTGAGAGACTAGAATAAATAAAAACCTAATTATAGTTTAGCTTATTAACAAAAATAAATTCTAATAGTTTGTGGAGGTAATGACTTTGCTTTGGACAATATTTATATGCTATGTGATATATGTCCTATCTATATGATAGATGATATGACTGCTGATTTTTTTCAGGAATAAATGCCTAATGATATAGTATTAAGGCTCTAATGAATGCACTAAATTATTTCAGCTGATCTATCATCATTTTGTGGTAGCATGCAAGTTTTTCAAAATATGAGCCATGTTTTCCAAAATGTACTCTGCCAGTTCAGGTAATTCAGTGGGAGTTCCTTCATTTGTTCATTTGAACATTACCAGAAAGAACAAAGAGGCCAAAGTTCTATAATTCTCTGCACTTTTGGAATTAAGAATACTCTAATTATTTGCTGGAACTTCATATTTATGGAAATAAAACAATGTATTATCAGGATTAGAAGAGATTCAGCAATTTAGTTTGTTTCTTAAAGCTGTGGTGGTAAGTACACTATACACGAGCTAGAATACTGTAACTATCCTATAGTGAAGACGTTGATCTCAACAGACAACTAATGCTAAGTTTTAGATCAAAAATGACAAGGGGGAAACATAATAAAGAATTTAACATTTTTGATTTCTCTAGCTGTTTATTATCATTCTTTATAACATAGAGCAATCACATGCTTATATTTGGATTTAGTGAACTGAACAGAGGTCATAATAGTTCTTAAAATTCAGTTAGCCATCATTTCTGCAGACAGGGACACAGAAATACACTAAGCAGAAGAACAATCAAGTTGTCTACATTACAGTAAAAGTTTGCTCTCCAAAAATGATGGTGCAGTGTGGGAAAAAGATGTATTATGGGTCTCAGATAAAGAGATGACTAGGGTCTTACCCATCGTTGATGGGCATGCAGATGGGAGACCCCGACCACGCCCCTTCCAGTAGTTGCTTCTGAGTTTGAGAATGGCTCTTTCCCACATAGTGAGACGGAGCAGCAGCTGTGGAGTCAAAGCTCATGTTGCAGAAACCAGGAAATGTGTTTCTGTTGACTTCTCCACTTGAGTACACCTATAAAAAGCAGTTTTTTATACTTTTGAACGTTTCAAAAATGTACAGGTCAGAATTATGCCACACAGTGTAGACCACTCACCTGAGAATTCGCAACACACACGCTCACTTTCCTACCAGGCACTTCATGCTGTTCTCCGTGCATTTGAAAAGAGAACTTAACATTTTGAGCATGTATTTCACTCTGAAAAAACAAATGTAACTTTGTTTATTTAACAGCAGAGACGCCTAAAATGTGGACTCTCTGAGGGAGGCAGGAGACATGAGTTTTAGCACTTTGCATTATCTTTTTCTTTTGAGACCTGGTCCTTGAACAGGCTAGGGAAATGGCATACTGAGTTACAGCCTCTACCCTTGACGAAAAGAACTCTGAGAGAGTTTCACTCCTTTTAAATCTCCAAATCTCAGTTGAAATTAAAATAGAAGTGGTTCTACAAATTAAAAGTCAGTATTTTTATGTTTTTATTATGTTAGCTATATATTTAATGATTTTCATACATGTATATTCTAATTATATTACTACTATTGTTTCTTTTCTTCTCCAATGCTTGCTAATTCCCTCTTTCCAACTCACTACCTCTTCTACTTTCATGTCCCTTTCTGTGTGACACAATCATTATCATTATCATTGCTTACATGAGGATGGATAAAGTATTTATGGGATTGTATGCACCTTATCATGGACTACATCATTGCAGAAAATCTCTCTCTTCTTCAGCAACCATTAAGTGCTAATAGATCCTCAGGGGGTGATAAGGCCTCATGATCTCCTGCTTCTTAGCAACTGTTTATCAATAGATCTGGGGATGGTGGGGCTCATAAGCCTCTCTCACCTCAATGACAGGATGCTGGCAGCCAAATTTATAGTCTACATTTATTATAAATGAAGACTCTAGGAGTTTTATAGTATCTCTCAAACTTGCTAATACATTATATTTACTATAATATACAGCAAATACAAAGGGAGGCAGAATGATGTGAAGAAAAGAAACTTTGCAGTCAAAATCACTGAGTTTAATCTAGATTCCCTAAATTATACGTATATGTGACTATCCTTTTCTGAGCCAATATTCTCATCTAGCTGTCAAATAGAAATGATACCATGTTTCAGGTTTTTATACTGATCAAGTAAGATGATTTATATCAAGTTGACTACTAGACTTAAAAATGTGATTTCTCGCTCTTTCTTTTCTGCCACCGCCATGCCATCCTGACTAGTGAAGACCGGGAAACTCTGGGGCCACGCGAGCCATGGCCATGGTCACATCGGTAAGCACCACGAGGCCGCGGGAATGCTGGAGGCGTGCATCACCACAGGATCAACTCTGACAAACATCATCCAGGTTACTTTGGGAAAGTTGGCATGAGGAATTACCACTTGAAGAGGAACCAGAGCTTCTGCCCAATTGTCAACCTGGATAAATTATGGACATTGATCAGCAAGCAGACACAGGTCAATGCAGCAAAATCAAGACTGGAGTTGCTCCCATCATTGATGTTGTTCGATCAGGCTACTACAGAGTTCTGGGGAAGAGGAAGCTCCCTAAGCAACCTGTTATCGTGAAGGCCAAATTCTTCAGCAGAAGAGCTGAAGAGAAGATAAAGGGTTGGAGGTGCCTATGCTCTGGTGGCTTAAAGCCACTTCAGAGGTTAATTAAATGCAAACATTTTCCATGTTAAAAAAAATGTGATTTCTCATCCTTATTCCTACTGTATTCAACCAACCTCAAAATGTGAAATCCTTTCTGATTCATGCTGTAGAACCACTCCACATGCTTTACAAAAATTATCTGTAAAATATGCAGATCGCTCTTGTCCATCACCAGTGGGATCTATCAATAAAGTGAAGAAAAAAGCTATCATATCATCTATTATATCAATGAAATTTGAATTAATCAAATGTTTATGTTTGGGGGTGTGTGGTAACAGCCTTTTCCTCAAATACACCATTCAATGTGCACATAACACACACACACACACACACACACACACACACACACACACACACAATATATATAATATGACAATAATGACCAATTTAGAATGGTTAAGTCTAGGCAATAACATTCTAAAGGAATAGTTAAGTGGATACAAGTAATTTGATGAACTTCAAAAATGATTTAAGGAATCAGTAATGAAAGGCTGAATGTAAAAAACCTTGATGTTTTGTTTAACGGAAGGCAATCCTAAGAAATATAAGAAAATCCTGAGGTACCTATGTAAGACTGTCATATCCTTTGAGATACAGCCCCAGTATTATCTAAAAGTCATTGTCTATGATGGTCAAATCTCTCCTACAGTTCCAAAAATACTAGGTCACTTATTCTAGTTCCAAAAATACTAGGTCACACAGATCTCACATAAGTTTACCTCCAAGTATATAAAGTAATGTTCATCTACTACATTCAAGAAATTTATGCTGTAGTGTATCTGTCTGTAATAAATAGTGCATACCAATAGTTTTATATCTACACTTTAGTTCCAAACTTCTATCTAATGTCCTTAATAGCTCTACTGTATTCTGCTGCCAATGTTTTTGGTTTATCTATAGGTTATTAATCAAAATCAACAAACTTTTGCTTCTTATTTGGCTAAATGAGTAAGTTTGTATAACAAATACTTTTATGGGTGATAAACTAAATATATAAAAGTTTTATTAAAATACAATATTCCCAATTTCTAACAATGTTAACATGATATATGTACAGATACACATAGAAAGCATAGAAAGTTACAGAATTATATAAATTTATATCATATAATAGTTACAGAATGATATAGATACAGAAAGTTACAGAATGATATAAATTTATATATTTATATTATAAAATTATAATTATATAAATATAATAATAGTATAAAATAATGATTAAATTTAAACATATTTATGTCTTGAAAGTGAGGGCAGACAAGAGATGAATACTTAACATTTTACTCACTATAGCTTTTGTTTTATAAAAAGCATGTAGAACTTTCTATATATGGTGAGGATAGATATCAGCACAATGGTAGGGCCTCAATTCAAATAATTATCCACTCATAAAATACCTTTGTAGGAATTGAGGAAATCGGCCTGTAGATTACAGTACCTGGGTGAATTACAGAAATAAAGAATATTGAATAGTATAATATGGAAACTTTTGTTTAACCTGTATCATTCCTTCTCAAATCCTAGATGGTACAGAATAAAGAAAGGTATTTAATGTGTAAGTGAAGAAGCAGGTAATAAAAATTGTGTTTTACTTTCAACCCTAATAGTGGGCACACTTTGTTAAAAGCTATCACCCTGCAGGCTCCACAATGCTCCAGACTTCAGGTGGCTGTCTCCAGATTGGGTCTCTAAGCCAGCTCTGGAAACTGTCTGGATCCTGGTAGCTCAGGCTTTTGGGATGTGCAATAATTTTAGTTCCCCTTAGCACCAGACTGACACCAACAGTCTTGGGTTTTAGGCTAGCCTAACAACCATGGTGATTCCTCTAAGTCCTGGTCCATCAAGCTACCTTACATCGGCCTCCAACTTCTAAGCCAGCCCTTTTGGATACAAACTACAGACATATATGTGTGGACAGAAAGTTTAGTTTGCCACAGTCCCAAATAGGGACTTATACCCCTAGGGTAATATCTGCATGGTTACCCTCCATGCTATAATATGCAGTCATGCTTTAGAAGATTAATGTTTGGGTGTGTCGCGCTAGTTCTTTGTGCTGGGCATCTCCCCACAGACCTACCAGCATCACTTTTGTATAAACAGTACCCAGGCTGGCCACTGGAGCTCCAAGACCTAGACTAAGCCCTTATTTACTTATTCAGTCCCCAGAAACAGAAATTCCCAGACTTTAGGCTAGTCAGTGCAAGTCCAAAATCCAGGCTCTAGGTACATCCCCAAATAACTGACCAGTAAGTCCACTGGATTCAGAGTTCAGGACAACCCTGAGAACCTGGGTATGCCCATTAGCTGACCTATGCAGAAAAGCCTGTGCAGGGACATTAGCAGTGAGCCTTTTTGAGGATCACGTCATGCAGCCTGTCACAAATTTTGGGCAGGCATTCCTTCAGTGGCAAAATAATGTTACTGAAGGAGAATTTCTTGAAGAAGAAACAGTCACTCCCCATATGGGAGCTTCTCCCACTCTTGAGAGTTGTCACTCTTCCTTAATAAATCAATCGATGTTTACTCCATTATATATTTTCCTTTAAAATACTACTGCTAAGACTTGCTGTCTTCAACTTACTTCCTCAAATGAGATTTTTTCTATTTTTGTTTATCAAATGGTATAATATACCCAGGTTTAAAATCTCAGCTATTCTTTCCACTGATTCCTAACAATTCTGACATGATATTTTTCCCATCTATGTCTTTGTTTGATTTCCCTATACCAATATTTAGTTCATTCCCTGTGTAGAGTTCAACATGATTTAGCTTTACTAATACTAATTATGCTTAGCTTCATGTTACATATTTTAAAAGGAAGAAGAAAAAGATTAATATAATTCAGGATCTTTTTGTCTTAAACCCTTAGACCATAACACAAATGTATATAGTCATTAGTCCTTTGTACATTCTGAGTCAGGAAACTAGCAGCAAGTGGAACCGAAATAAACTTCCATGTTTTCTTTGGTGAAGCTGGTACATAAACCTTTGTTTTACCTTGATGCTTTCATATACAGTTGTTCAACATGTTGGAAATGACTAGTTCCTAACTCTAAGGAAAGTACAATTTAACAAGATAAGGTGTATATGGACAAGCTATAATCCTCAGACCAAAATGTTTCAGGTGATAAAAGATATAAGAAGGTACAGTAAATCTTGCAGAGGGAACTGGGATTAAACTTATCTATAGATAACAAGCTTAAATTACATGTAAACAATGGAATCTCACTAAGCTATAAATAAAAATAATAATAATATTGAAACCGAATAATGACAAGTGACAATAGGGCATTTAAATTTATACTAGAGAGAAATGTGTAACTTAACACGGATATCTCAATTAGTTGTAGATGTCAGTTGTAGGCTTGAGGCTTGAACCAAAAGTGGCTATAGATATATAAACGAAAGGTTCATCTCTCAAAAGCAAAGGGCATTAAAGGCTGAGTTTAGCATTTGTTATCAACATGGTAGCCATTTATATCTAATACAGTTAAGCTTAAGTGAGCCTGCTCCTGATAAGAGGTGGAGATTCAACCTTACCATGTACAGTTATACCACTGGCAAATTCTCTTTATTAGTATGCCATGCAAATGTTGAAGTCCTGAATTTAGTGTATACAAACTGAAATACATGAAAATGAGAAATTATAAAAGATGAGTGATAATCCAATCTTGAAGTGCTGGGTTCAAAGTTATGTACCACCACCACCCAGTTATATATCTAATTTTTTATTAAAGACCCACGTAAAATCATTAATTTTCCTCTATTTAATATAGAATTAAATCCAACTGCCCTAATGAATCCTGTCATTATTTGTTCCAATCTAAGTTTTCCGTTATTATTTACCTGAAATACTTTTATTCTATAATGCGGTATATTTAATTATGTATATACATATATGACATGAAAGCTAAAGGTAGACCATGAGGAGGAAAGAAGGGGCCTAAAGGGGATAGGTAATAGGAAGAGAATAAAAGAGATTAATGGGGCAAAGAACTACAAATATTAAATATATATTTAGCAGAAAGAAAGGTAGAAAGAGGAAAGAAAACCTAAGGGCAAAGAGAGGAGAAGAGTAGGGAAGTATGAATAAATCCTAACAATTATGTTTGTATTAAGATGTCATGAAGAGTTGCATTATTTGTACTCTAAATAAAAATTACCGATATCAATAAAAGGTCAAACAAAAAGATACTTAGTGTTTACTTTATATAAATAGCAAGTTGTCTTAATCAATTCAAATGTAACTGAATGTCAAATTTTCAGGAACACAGTTTAATGCAGCACTATTTTTATTCAGGGTTTCAAGGTTGGGGATGGGACTCATCTGGCAGTGCATAATGTCCTGGGTTCAATCCTAAGCACTGCATAAACTGGGAATTGAGGTAAAAACCTATAATCTTAGCACTTAGAAAGTAGAGAGATATTAAGAAATAGCACCAAAATCCATACCTAAAATTTTTGATTCAGTAGTTCTGGGGTGGGGCTCAAGCTAGGAATTGCTCACCGATTCTGTAATACCGCCGATGGTGCTGGTACAAGAACAATACTTTGAATACTTCTTAGAGCTTCCGCTGGACCAACTTTGATTTCCTAACACACAGTAAGTATAAATCCCCCTTTGTCCTGTATAAAATTCCTTCAATATTTACAATTATAATGTTTTTCTTTTCCTTTCTCTTTATTTCTTTGTGAATTAATTATAGTTCTTTCACGTGGTATGTAGTTTAACCACAAATCTCCTTAACGATGTCATAATGACCAGTAAAAGAGACCATTCTTTTGTTACTGTTTTTCTGTTTTGAGAAGGCATCTCATTATGTAACTCAGGCTGGTCTTGGCCTTATACCCTTGGCCCCCTAAGTGCTGTTATTACATGAGAGACCACTGCATTCTGCTCCATATTCTTTTTGCTAATTCTGAAAAAAAAATTTAACATTGCGATCATTTTAAATATATGGTTCAACCATGTAGTGTTATGTATACGTAATCCCTTATTTTGAATACATCTCGTCTTCTGTTAATGTAGCCCAAGAAAATGTCACACCATATTGCTGACTCACACTTCTGCTGATGTCTGACAAATACATGGTTTTATTCCACCTGGAGTTGACTAGACTGTATTCCTCAAAAACACATTTATATGGGCAAAAATACTTCTGGACTCTAAAACAGATCCAATATAAATTTATATTCCATTTACATTTTGCCTTGCTATATTCAACTAATCACTTCAGCCTTTTAAAATCTCTTTTGGGTTGGGGAGATGGTACACTTGGCAATGGTGCTTGCTCCCAGGTCTAAAGATTCCCAGAGAATCCATATGGTGGAATGACAGAACTTATTTCTATTGGTTGTTCTCTGACTACCATTCTCAGGCTGTGCCATATGTCAACATGAACCATTTTCCCCAAATTAAAAGCAATGTTTTTAAGTTTTAAATTTATTATCAGGATGATTGTGGAAGTTGGGAGTTTTACTGAGAACAAATTTATTGTTTCTTAGGGACCATTCTATGCGATACAGTTTTCCTTCAAGCCGCATGCCCCCTACATTCATCATGAATGGGAATATATCTATTCAAAAGTGAAGCTCGGAGAGATTAGTGATCTTCTCAAAGTCACATATCTATCATGGTTTAGAGCCAGGATTCAAATCTAATGGTGCCCAAGACTTCCCCCGAGAGCTAGTTCTTAAAAAGGTTGCAGTGTGATTGCAACCCCATAGGAAGAACAATATCAAACCAACCATACCCTTCAGAGCGCTCAGGGACTAAAACACCAACCAAAGAATACACATGGATGGGTCCAGGGCTCCAGATACATATGTAGCAGAGCATGGCCTTATCTGGCATCAGTAGGGGAGGAGGTCCTTGGACCTGTGAAGGCTTGATGCCCCAGTGTAGGGGAATGCTAGGGCAATGAGGCAGGAGTGGGTGGGTGGATGGGGGAGCACCCTCATAGAAGCAGGGGGAAAGGGAATGGGATAAGGTGTTTGCAGAGGGGAATCCAGAAAGGGGGACGTTTGAAATGTAAATAAAATAAACAATTAAAAAATGTTGTAGTGTTGAATGGCAGACTTCTTCTTTAGGCTGGACATTTGTAAGAAACAAATGTATCCTGGAAGAGAAGCTATTTTGGCTGAAGCTATTGGCATGTGAGAGCTGCTGGGAGAGGGAGAGCCAATTTGCTTGATGTGACCCAAGTGACTAGAACTGCCTAGTAGAAAAGACTTCCTTTCAAAGAACTAGCTCCCAGAGAACTCTTGAGCCCATAAACTAAGGTATTTGTCAAAGAACTGGGATTTAGGAACTGAGGCAAAGCTGAAGAAACCTGAGGCATGCATATCTTCCTTTCCCCTTTTTATACTCTTCCCATTTTCTTCTTCCTTATTAATATAGAAAATGCACCTTATATTGATTGGTGGGTAAATATGAAATTAAAAAGCTACCTAATTTCAAATGAAATGAGTTATAAAAAGCATCAGACTGGGGCTGGAGAGATGGTTCATTGGTTAAGAGCACTGCCTGCTCTTCCAGAGATCCCGAGTTCAAGTCCCACGACCCACATGATTCATGAGCACCAATAAAGGGATCTGATGCCTTCTTCTAGCATGTATATGTACATGCAGCAGAGTACACATACATAAAAAAAGTTAAAAATACAAACTAAAAAGATGAGCTCAGACCAAGAGAAACATCACAGGTTTCTTTCTGCTACCATGTAGTTACTTGTTTACAAGGCTCTTGTTTCAATTTCTAAAATTTATTTTGTACTTGACTTTACTTGATAAACTTTTGTTTTGATGGCACGAAGTCAGTGATCCTCTCTTGCACAGTTAGGAGGATTATTTGAAATGAAACAGAAGTTTTGTGACAAAGTATAAAAGGTATTCAATAAGAAAGTTCATTCGATGTAATGTATTTATGCTTAAGTGTGGCTTCAGTCTTTGGTTGGAGAACAAAAATGTTTTACCGGGGTCTGGTAGCTCAGGCCTTTAATCCCAGTGCTGAGGAGGCAGGTACATTTCTGTGAGATTGAGGCTAACCTGATCTACAGAGAGGGTTCGAGGTCAGCCAGAGAAGCACAGTAAGACACCACCTTAAGAAGATGTTTTACTGTTTTATTTTCTTCTTACATGGAAGGTTTATGTAATTTGAGAAAATATTACTTTTATAATTAACTTGCAATGAGTTTAGGGACTTTGATCTATAGTGCTAGGTAAAAGGAAAAAAATAAAAATGCTATGTTAGTAGAAGAATTTATAACCTTGAATAAATCATTTAACTATTCTACACTATTTTCCATTAAACAATATAGAAATATATTGTATAATTTTTAAGTCCCAAGATCTGAAAAATACAAAAGATGTTTATTTCACAATGTTCACGCATGTTATATACTCAATAAAAGTATGATTATGAACTCATCTAGAAGCTTTGAAATTTTTATTTACTAGTAGATGTAATCATCCTAGTTCAGTTCAGTGTTACTTAAGAGATCATCTATCCCAGAATTTTCAACCTTGAGACTATAGTCACTTTGGGTCACATAACATTGTAGAAAGTCTATCGTAAGCACTGCAGGCATGTGGCAGTATCTCTGGCTTCTGACCAGTAAGCTAAGGCTAGCATTCTCTAGTATGAAAACCAAAGATGTCTGAAAACATTGCCAAATGTTCTTTGTGGGCTAAAAGCACCTCAAGTTTAGAACTAATCCAACTTATAACTTTACTTCATAAAAGAAACAGCTAGAGATCATAGAAGAAATAGAAGATTGGGAAAGCTAAAATTTTAAACTTGTGATTGTAAATTTATGTGGATTTTGTTAAAAAATAATTGCAGCACTCTAGGGAAAGACAATAGTAATACCAGAGAAATGCTCTTAGGTGATTTATAATTATGAATGTTAGTATTGGCAATATTCTATACTTAGGATTTACTGGAATCTCCCATATTGATTCAAATATTCACTCAGTTTACAATGTAATATATGCTTTAATGAAATAAAAATTCACTCAACAAAAAATTATTTTTTCTGTTGGATTTTGCCTTTTGCAAACAGCTAAGCTGTCATGTTAGAGTAAAATAACTACCTACTGAATCAAAAAATAATGTAGCTGTATGTGAAATCTAAACAACTATATTTGAAACTTTCTCCACATACTAAATACCAGGAAATGTAAGATGAAATACGTTTTTGTAACAAAAAGTTGACACTTACGGCAGAAGTCAGAAAATAATAATGGTTTTGCTCCAATTTCACTTATGGAATTATATACCATAGAGTATAGAGAAAAGAAATGGAAGGTTATCCTATTTCTTCAGTTCTGGAAATGAGAATTTTCTTTGTTTACTGTAATGAAATGTTCTTTGGTTAGTCTGATAAATTGAAACTCATGCAAACTAGGTGATTCTAGATATAATTGGCTATATATAATAAAATAAATCTTGTACTTCTCAAATGACAATTTGCTTTGCTGTACAAAATATCCAAGTTTTATCCTTAGGATAACCCAGATGTTTATAAAATTACTTAATATTAGCTATTTTAATGCTTTGCTGAATTGTGAGTTTCAGTCTAAGTGATCTTGATGTAAAGAAATATAGCATTGTAAAAAGCATATATATTATACTTTGATAGTGACAAAAGTAGAGAAAAATCCCAAAAGAATGAACTCAGTACTACTATATACACAAATCTCATTGTTATTCACAGAAAATCTGTGAAATATTAATTTTGCTTTTGCAAAGACATATGTGCTATATTTTCTGTAAATAGACTTTTAGAGAGAATTTTCCTCAAGCATTCTTCATTAAATAGGATTTTTGGCAAGAGTTGACTTGACTTTTGTATTCCTTTTATAGCATCATAATCATAGGAAAAAATGAGCAGAGCATAGTCCTGGGGTAGAAGAAAATGAGCAGCCATGCTACACCATTGTTAACACTCTTTTCTCTCTAGTGCCACATTCCATTTAAAGAGTACTCAGAAATATCAACTTTACTAGTACTGTGCATATGTACATGTTAGCGTGACAAATTATTACAGCTCTAGTGCTATTTTGCATCTTTAGTTTTAAGGTGATTACAATAGCTTCTGGCTTATGAGTTTGACAGGTTCTTGAAATTTTATGAGGTCATCACAGTCAGTGCAGTTGTTTCCATGGTACCTCAACAACAACAAAATAAAGCAGAATTAAAATGACTGGGAATACAGTATTTATGATGAATATTTGTGTCTTCTTCAGGCACCTCGAGTATCTGACCATTGTAACGATAAGTATTTGTGGCTAGGAAGCTCGGCAGTCACACTGATAAATCCAGAAATAGAGCTAAGGCCTGTATAAATTTAATTTCCATGATCCCATGACAGCTGCTTTAGATCAGCCAGCCACTACATATATGCTACTCATGCCAACAGTTTAATACATGTGAATGTGAATGAATGTGAAAGATTGTTTCGGATGGAAAATATTATGGCTCTATCCTAGCACATATGAAATGTATAAGTAGGCTAAGAATAGGATTAGTGATTTTTTTTTACATATTGATATAATTCAGGGGGCCCAAACATAATAAAATAGGTCGTTTGTCTCACTCGAGACATCTCCAATGTGCCAAATGTGGGAACAAGAATTTTAATTGTTTACTAATTATTTTGACAGATACGAATATTAGACTCACAATATAATGTGCTTTTTTAGTACTAAGATACCACAGAAGCAGATTCATAAGGAACAATGAATGATACTGAAAGTTCAGGAGGCTGACCAGTTATATTTAAAACTACACTTTGCCACTTTTTTATTTGTGTTATAATTTTACTATCAATACTACCGAGCTTTTGACCCCCTTTTTCCTTAGGCATCTGTATGTACACTGGTGTGTGTGCCTGTGCATATGGAGGCCAGACACCTTTGGGGTCTTCCTCAGGAATGCCATTCACGTCCTTTGAGACATGGACTTTCACTGACCTGGAGCTCACCTATTAGGATAGACTGGCTGGCTAGCGAGCCTCAGTTGTCCTCCTGCATCGGCCTCTCCAATGCTGGGATCACAATTGTGCACCACCATAAATGGTTTTATATGGGTTTTGAGGGATAGAACTCAGATTCTTATGCTTTTGAATCAACAGCAAATTATCTATGTTCACAGACCATTATTGAGATCTTTGCAGAGCTATATGAGACTTATTTATTATTTTTACTTGGTTTTGTATGTATGTGCATAAACATATGCCATGTGCATGCATTAGTAGGCATAACATCCTCTGGAATTGGAGTTACAGACAATAATAAGTCACCTGATGTGGGCGCTGGGAACTAAACTTGAGTCCTCTGGAAGAACAGTAAGTGCCCTTAACCACTGAGTCATCTGCCCAAGCCCATTACAGATATTTCTAATTCATCTGTAGGTTCTTAGCACTAGCCAGTATGGTTCACACACGCTGGCATTCAGTGATTACTTAGTAAATGAAGGAAAGACCATTAACTAGGTTTTCTGATGGAGGACTTAATGACATATGACCCAAAGTTTTACTGAACAATAGGGAGACAAAGGAAAGTGGTTTGTAATTGCTATGGGAAAGGTAATTGCCATAGGAACCATTTAACAAACAAATTGAAATGTATAATGTTTTCCCATCTAAATTACGAACTCAGAATATTTTAAAGGGAAAAACAAATATGCAAGGGAGGTTAACTACAAATATATGTAGCGTCACTCCTGGATCAGAAATCACTTTGTCATAAATAGTTTTGAAAAGCTTCACCTAATGAAATATAGTGTGTCCTAAAACACCACTCAGCTCCCCTTGCCCATAATTCTTCATGTGTTTGTCCTTTTGCCTATTACTTAGCATTTCTTTTGCTTAAGTTTATTGTTCAATATTCCAGTAGAATTTCTTAAAAATTTTAACATCCCCTATATGACAATTTTTATGTCTACTGACATTTGCTTGTCTTTGTGAAGGTTGGCTACAAATTGTAAGTGGGCCAGCAAATTTTTTTCAAACCAGTTTTAATGATTTTATCAGGAGTGATCTTGTAATAATGGTGACCCCGACAATACTCTTGACATATTTCAGAGCTGTAACTTAATTAGAATTTAGAAAAATAAAAATGCATTAGCACACAACTAAGCAAGACTTTTTCCTTGTCTTTTATACATTGTTGCTAGAAAATAGTGTTTTATAGATATCTAACAAAATTCTGAGGACTAAGTGTTTGAATATTACAATGTGTTAAACATCTACCATTTTTAAATGAAAATGTAAGGTGTTTTTAGTTTGGACTGCAGAGTTCATGAAGAATATTTAACTAAAATGAAAGGGCAGACAATCTGAGATTACAGTTACATTTCTTTGTTCATATTCTAGAATTTCTCAACAGTATTTCAACACAGACGTCACTATTCAATGAGTGTGAAGTGGTAACTATCGTCAAGGTTTCTCATGATTTATGAATTATTATTTTTGTATACAGCCACCACATTCCACCAAAAGAAATAACAATGTAAACTTCAAAATCATCAATCATATTTTCACGTCAGGAATTAATTTCAGAGTTTGTCTTCTCTAAGTCCCTTACTTAGACATGAAAGCCCAAATCAAAGAAATTTGGGACCAATTCAGGATCACAAAGTCTAGTAGTTTTATGAACATCATAATCTGTATTTACTGTGCCAGACTCCAGATATTGTTTTGACTTTATTAAATTCTTTTTTCTTCATTTTGTTTGAGTCCCACATTTGCCACAGTGTGTTATTGTGTGTGTGTGTGTGTGTGTGTGTGTGTGTGTGTGTCAGGGGACAACTTGCAGGAGTTAGTTCTCTCCTTTCACCGTAATGGTTCCTGGAAATAGCTTTCCAGTTCTGAAGCTTGCTTTACAGTCTCCCTTTTTCCCTGCTATTGCAGTCACCCAGGCCCCTGAAATGCTCTCTCTTACAGTGCTTTTCTTATTTGCATATATTCAAAGATACTGTAACCAAAGAAGTTACATCATGAGGCAAAAAGGCATTTTGCTATGAAACACTGCCTCTACCTTTATGAACTGCTCACGGGCCAAAATTGTTCCATGCCTACAGAAACCACTCTAACCTATTTGCTGGCTATGGTCAAAGTTTGTTATATAAATTAAAAGCTAGGAGTGGTGGCACAAACCTGTAGTCCCAGCATTCAGGAAGTAGAGACTGGAGGATCAATTCACTGCTAGTTTGAGGCAAGTGTGAAATACACAGACCATGTTTCAATATGAAACAAAAAAAAAAAAAAAAAAAAAAAAAAAGAAAAAGGAAAAGGAAAAAAAACAGCCACAAACTCCACTTAAAAATATAAAAGCCCAGGAGTTTCCAAACCGTGGGATAATTCATGGCTGATTGAAGACATTACTCTTTCAAAAACTGTCTTCAGTTAGACTGTTAATAAAGCATGATCATATCACAGTGGAGTCCCAATTTCCATATTTAGTAGATGACACTAATATAATGTGCCCATTGCAAACATTATGGGGGATTTTAAAAACTTGTTTTGCCATTCCACCAAAGTGAAAGACGTGAAATATTATGGAATTGCACACTAGGATATATAATTTATAAATTGGAAATTATTTTATGAGGTTAATTTTAATGAGTGTCTTTATCTGTTTTTACATTCACAATCTTTCACTTCGGATGCCCATGAGCAAGATAAGGTAACCCAGAAAATATTTTACAGTAATTATTAAATCTGAGCGCTTCTGCAGCAGAATCAGTCTTAACCATTTAAGAACATCTCCAAAACTGCTTTAAAACACATTGCAATGGCAAATTTCACAGTCTAATAGGTTGCTCACAGATACATAATAGCCTGTGTGAAAGGTCGCTTCTATTCAAACAGTCAAGAGATAGCTCTCCATGTTTGGCATAGTAAGTGTTGGCAGATACGACAACACTTACTTGAACCCAAACAATGTTAAAGATGGGCCCTTAAACCCTGTTTTGCTAGGTCATAACCTCAAATACCAAAGAAAATTCTCCAAATGGTTTCTGAAATCTGTGCTTCTGCCAAACACTGTTTCTCTTCAGTACAGGCCTCATTGCTGGAGAGGAACCTATGACCCTACCATCCAACAAATTCTACTTGAAAGCTAAAGTACACAAGCTAACCTGCCCAAATTGCTAACTCCATCTCACTGCCGACTTTCTTCACTGGCTTTCTACACTGCAATATGTTGAACCTCACCAACGAGAGATGGGTGGGGGTTCCTGTTAAATTTCTAATAGCTCCTCTTTGCTCCTGCTTGCCATCCCCTGACCCTTGAGATCCACAGCACTTCTGCTCTGCCTCCTATTCCCAAATCGCACCTCAGCATCCTACTTCCCACTCAAGCGTCTAAGACAAAAATGATGTTTATTTTTTTTTCCCTTCAAACTCCTGCCTTAAGAGTATCTGCCATTTCTCTGCCTGGGGGCCTTGGGGGAAGGGGAGGTTAGGGATGCCCTTGCAGCTTCAGTCCTTCTGACACTCTAGGGCCTAAAGGGAGGGGGTGTGGGGGTGGGAGTGGGAGTGGGACAGGACCAAGCCCAACGGAGTAGGGGCAGGACAGGGCCAGGGCAGCTTGGCCTACTACTGCACCACAGCAGGTGGGGGGGTGGGGCAGTGTCGAACCGCGCATAGCCCAGTTTCGAGCCAGCTGCAGACTGGCGGCGAAGCGAACAGGCCACCTTCGCGTCCAGGACGGGAACTCACCTTCTCTGAGGCAAGGGCAGGTGTCTACTTTAAAACTACTGTCCCCCCTCCCCGCCGCCGCCATAGTGGAGCCGCCAAAGCTGCCGCCGCCTTCTCCACAGCACCGGCAAGTGAGCAAGCAGGGGTGGAGGTGGCAGAGGAGGGAGGCACCAGCAAGGCCGCCGCCGCCGCCGCTGCCACCGCGTAGGCGGCGGCGGAGGCGACAGATTAGGAGCTTCCCGAGGGGAAGACCTCGCCAGCTGAGCTACAGCTTTTTCAGCGACGCCACCGCCGCCGCCGCCGTCGCAGCCTGGCGCTGGTGCACTGGCGTCTGGATTCCCGTTAGGTTTTTTTAGCACCGCCTTCCCACAAGCTCCGCCTCCCGTCCCTCGCTTCCTCTTTGGCAACTAGAGCCTCGCTCTGGCTCCCAGCGTAGGCCAATAGGAGAGCCGTGCACCCGCAGGACGCCTCTCCCTTCCCCCACGGCTCTGCAGCACGGACCTCCCCCCTACCCCCGGAGAGGAAGAAAAGATGGCCAAGGGCGAAGGGCAGAAAGCGCGGGATGTAAAAACAAATGCCCATATACGGTGGGGACTGACGCACTAATATAACAGCACTTAAAAAAAATGTCAGGCCATCTCTTGATCTCACTCAAAAATCTCTCTAAAAAACATTTCCCCCTATTTTGAAATAAGCAGGTTCTGGTCCTTCAGTCTTCATGGCCCCTTAAACAACAGCTTAGCCATCAGAATTACCGTAAATATGGTGCTTCAGTGGAAGAAGCGAACTATTACTCAGCATTTAATTCTCATCACTTTTACCCAACCCCCTTAGAACTCCAATATTTTATGTTAATTTCCCTGCCTTTAAAACATACTAATTGTAACATAGATGCATGCTTAAATACTCTTATTTTTGTTATAATAAAAAAATACACATTTAAAACCAGGTATTGCAAAACAATATTTTTGCTTTGAAATTTTCATGATTATGTATTTATTGGAAATAGTCTAATTGGCTGGCCTGTTGTGAAGCATTATTTGTATTTTCGAAGTGTCCAATATTTCAGCTTGTTGATCTCAAGCATTAAATTTTAAGAATTTGGCAAAATGATCTCATATGCCAATATACATTATTTAAAAGTAAATGCAATTATAATTATGTTTCTAAAGAAATTTTAAAAATATAGACCAAGTAACTAAATTTAATTATTTTTTCAGTTTTTAACATAAATTTTTTTGGGGGATTTCAAATAATGCTTATTATCATACCTAAATTAAATTTGAAAGAGGCCAAGCTATTATCCAGCAATGAGATTTATTTTTAATTTAAAAGTATATATTTAATTTTATGTTTAAGCGTGTGTGCTTTACTGTACGTAAGTATACTGTAGCTCATGCAGGACCTCAAGGAGATCAGAAGAGCTGTCAAAATCTGAACTGAAGCAGACTGTTATGCACTGCCATGTGGGTGACAGGAACTAAACACAAGTCCTATGCAAGAGTAGTTAAGTGCTCTTAACAATGGAGCCATCTCTCCATACCCCAAAAATGAAATTTAAAGGAAACAATTTGATTCTTGGTAATTAGACTCTTTCCCTAGGCATAATATTTTGTACAATGTGTAAAGTTTACCCTTACTATTCAAATGCTAATTTCTTGTGCCCTGCTATCTTGTTTCAGTCTGGATACAACATTGTAACGCTTATACCAATAATCTCCTGTCTCCAAGTCTGTATAAACAATTTTACCTTTTATTCTCTGCCTTGTCAATAAATGCTGAACATCCAAAGGCTGGGAAGAATAGAGAATATAGAGAATATGGTATGATGTCTGCCAGCCAGAGGAAGTATAGAGAGAGGGGGAGGGGGGAGGGGAAGAGAGAGGGAGAGAGGGAGGGAGGGAGGAAGGGAGGGAGGGAGAGAGAGATAGAGATAGAGATGGAGTGTGATTCAGATCAGTGAGAAGGATGGAGGAGTTGGAGCCATGAGGAAGGAGTCCAGAGAGAGATCTGGAAACACACCTGAAGCTCCAACAGCCAGATCAGTAATAATATGCAAAGACTCAAGGGATGGTACTTGGAAGAAACCAGATTAGCATAGCAAGTAAAGACAGATAATTTAATAGCTCAGCTACTGAGGTGCAATTTTAAATAAATCTTGGTATCTCTGTGTGGTTATCAGGGACTAACATAAGGTAAAGAAATACAGCTACCCAATTAATTTACTGCTACATTTATATTAAAGAAATTCATTTTCACTTTCAAATAAATTACTGCTTATATTCTATTAGCTATTCCCATCAGTTATTCATACAATTCTGTAAGGGTTCTTACATTAAAAATCTCTTTTAAAGCCAGGCAGTAGTGGCATGTGCCTTTCTTTAATCCTAGCACTCAGGAGGCAGGGATAGGTGAATCTTCATGAGTTCGAGACCAGCTTGGCCTACAGAGTGAGTCCCAGGGCAGCCAGGGCTGTTATACAGAGGAAACCCTGTCTCCAAGAACAAACAAACGAAAATCTGTTTTAAAAGGAAACACCCGCTTTCTGGACCTGGCCGAGGCAGAAGATGCCATCATGGTGTTACATTCGCCTCCACAAGGACCAAAAGGTTGGTTGGAAGGAGCTCAAAAGCCAGGACATATACCTGTGGCTGCTAGTCAAGCTGTACAGGTTTCTGGCCAGGCGGACCAACTCCGCCTTCAATCAGGTTGTGCTGAAAAGGTTATTTATGAGCCGCACTAACCGGCCACCTCTGTCCCTGTCCCAAATGATCCAGAAGATGAAGCTTCCTGGTCGGGAGAACAAAACTGCTGTGGTTGTGGGGATTCTGGAAGTGCCCAAGCTGAAGGTGTGTGCACTGAGGGGGAGCAGCCGGCCAGAAGTCGGATCCTCAAGGCTGGGTGTGTGTGTGTGTGTGTGTGTGTGTGTGTGTGTGTGTGTGTGTGTGTGTGTGTGTGTGTGTGTGTGTGTGTGTAAGATCCTGACCTTCGACCAGCTGGCTCTGGAGTCTCCCAAGGGCCGGGGCACTGTGCTCTTGTCTGGTCCTCGGAAGGGCCGAGAGGCATACACACACTTTGGCAAGGCCCCAGGAACTCCACACAGCCACAAACCCTAAGTCCATTCCAAGGGCTAGAAGTTCGAGCGTGCCAGAGGCCGAAGGGCCAGCCGAGGCTCCAAAAACTAACCCTGACTTTTACTGTTAATAAAAAAGCTTTGGGGGGGTTGGGGATTTAGCTTGCCTAGCAAGAGCACTTGCCTAGCAAGCGCAAGGCCCTGGGTTCAGTCCCCAGCTCCGAAAAAAAGAAAAGAAAAAAAAATTAAAAATAAAAGCTTTGGATGTTGGAAAAAAAAAAAAAAGGAAACACACAGTATTGTAGATCTTCCCAAGGATCCATAGCTGCGGGGTGAACCTGCTACTGTTTTGCTAAATGGATGTAACTACAAACTGCCCTCTAAATCCCTATCACTAAACCCACGGTTTAGTACAGCTCTCAGACATGAAAGAAGTTTCTTTGTGCAGTAAATAACTGGACATTAATGAAGACACTCTCAAGTGGTCAAAAAGTGCAGAAGTGTCTGGAATGTTGAGCCACCTATGGACCATCTGTATCACATTTCCATGGAAGAAGAGGGGGTGGAAGGATTGTAAGAGCCAGAGGTTGGATACAACTGGGCCATTACATACATGAACTCACCGCCTTCACAGGCTCTATACAAAATCAAGACAATCCCATTCCAGCATCGGTGAAGGGACTTTAAGGGCCCCAACCCCAGCTGAGTAGCTATTGATAAGTTGAAAGCTTTGGGAGAAAGGAGGGTCAATTTTCTTTAAGGCTGTGGTCTCTGCTAGGCCCATCATACTCCAGCAGATGGTCCCACTACCGTGACCATATGAGCAGCACAAATTAGACTCATTGGGTTGTTTTAAAACAAACAAGCAAAAAGAGGACATGAGGTTGGAAGAGAGTAGGAAGAAGGCAGCACATCTGGAAGGACTTAAGGGAGGAATAAGAGGCAAATACGATAAATATGAAATTCTCATAGAATTAAAAACACTATTTTAAAACGTTTAAGGACTTTCAATAATACTAAAGTTGGTCTGCAATTATAAAATTTCTTGGCAAAAGTAACTAAGAATTAATGTAACCATCTTTACATTGTGAATGAATAGTATATTCTTTAGTTTGATTGCTTACAAAATTCACCAAAGTTTGGATAGAACTCTGGGACTTTGTTCATTTAGTTAACATTTAGAAACTTTAGGGTGACATCCATATTGCTGTGTGAGGCTGTGGTTATTCACAGGGAATAGTGAACAAACTCCTTCTATTTCCTTGTTCAGAGACAAACTCAGCAAACGTCTTTTGTGTTTGCTCTCCTTTCTAGGCACATCTTCACTGCTTATTTCAGAGCTCCGGCATCTGTCCCTGATCATGTTTCCTCTGTGTCCATCCCTCCAACCTGTTTCTGTAGGGCTGTCAGTCATCACGTTTGCTTGCTTAGGCAAAGTTAGAGACACGGTTTGATATTACTAATGTTCTCATCCCCCTTCATTGTCCTTACCTCTTCTCTCTTTTACTAAACGAGTGAACAATACTAAATCTTACAGATTCCTGTGAAGATCATGTTATTTCACAGTGTGGCAGTTTTTCAATGTTTTATCACTTATCAAAATGACCCAGGTCCTCCCGTATTAGAAGTGTTTACACACCCCTTGAAACTTACATAATAGTGTATTTCTTCCAGATCCTTCCTATCCTGCTTTCCTCTACACAACACCTGGTGCTTTTGCAGCCAACTTGGGTTTAGGTTCCAGGACCCACATGGCAGCTCACAATGGTCTCTAACTCTAATGCCAGGGAATAACACTCTCTCTGACTTCTGTAGGAGCCAGACACACATTTAGTGTTCAGACATGCATGTGAGCAAAACATTTGTACATATAAAACAAATAAACAAACACAGTTCTGGAGAGATGTCTCAGCTATTAAAGGTCAGAGCCAAAAAGAACACAAATTAATGTGACTGGATAGAATAGAAATGCTTAATTTTATCAACAAATGGTTCAAGTGTAATAAGTGATAGAAACATGTAAAGTTGTTCAATAACATTGGAAAAAAGTCAAATATACATATTAAGATTATACAAATGACAATGTATAAAATGGCTTATATATTATGCTGCTAAATAATTTACAAAACAATGTATAACCCAAGTTGAGGACCTGGGTTTGAAATCCTAGAACTTTGAAATCCTAGAAGCTGAGGCAGGAGGATTGCTAACCTACATACAGTGTGACACCCTGCCTCAAAAGAAAGGAAGCAAAGAAGAAAGGAAATACTTTTTTTCTTATTTTTTTTTCTAAAGACTGGGATTTCTACGTCAAGAAACTGGTATTTGGGGTCTAGCCAGGCAGATAGGATAAAAGAAGATTAAAGAATGGATATTATGGGGTTAGGGATTTAGCTTAGCGGTGGCGCTTGCCTAGTGGCGCAAGGCCTGGGTTCGGTCCCCAGCTCTGAAAAAAAAAAAAAAAAAGAATGGATATTATGTCCTCACAGTAGAAGAATGGAAGATACTGAGTTCTTTCAAGGATATATATATATATATATATATATATATATATATATATAGTATAATACATTATATAATATGTAATATATAATATATAAAATATATGATATAATATATTTTATACATTATATATTTATATATTTGTATATATTAAAGTGTGTGTATATGTGTGTATAGTATATATGTGGTATACATGTGCACATGCATTCTTTTTGTAGGCATTTGCCTTCAAGCCCTGCTAAGTGTATTGTTCTCATAATTTAATTACCTTCTAAAGGTGCCACTTCTTTTTTTTAAAACTAGAAACAAATTTATGTGTATATGTGTTTTGCCTGCTCATATATCTGTACATCATGTGTGTGGTACCTATGGGAGCCAAAGGAGGGCAATGACTGGATACATGGGAATTGAAATTACAGGTCATGAGTGGGTTCTGAAGATTGAACTCAGGTCTTCTGGAAGAACAGTTTGTTTTCTTACCTGTTGAGCCATCTCTCCAGCCCACAGTGCCACTTCTCAATACTGTCACATTGTCAATTAAGTTTCAGCACATGACTTTTTGGGTGGAGGGCAGTTAGACCTAGCATTAAGTATAATATGATTCAGCACTGAACAGCACAACAAAAAAAGACATGCAGCTATACCATTTGAATTACATGCACAAAAATATATCTAAAAGTAAAGAAAATGTATGGTAAGTTGCAGTTCAGAGGAAAATCCAATTCTCACCTTTTTTCATTTTGAAAAATAATTTTATTATTAATAGATAAAATGTGATATCATAGGATGTACCTGGTTAGGAATTGAAGTTATAGAAGTGTATATTTATTGACATGTATATTTAATATATTTATATAATATTACATGCATATTAATTATATGAAATGTATATTTATAGACATGTATATTTAATGAAATTAAATGTATATTTATTGACATTGGCAGTTTGGAATATCTATTTAATTAACATATAGCGGTATAGAGGTTGGCTGGAGAGTTAACAGCACTAACTGCTCTTCTAGAGATTTAAGTCCCAGAACCCTCACTGTGGCTCACAACCATCTATAATTCCAGTTCCAGAGGATCCAACACTCTCTTTTGGCCTCGGTGCACACACATAACACAAAGCCATACATGAAGGCAAAACCCTGATTCACATAGAATAGTAAATAATATTTTTACAAAATAAAATAAAGTAGGAGGGCTAGAGAGGCGACTCAGCAGTTGAGAGCACCAGCTGCTGTTCCACAGAACCTGGGTTTCATGCCCAGCCCCCACATGGCAGCTCACAACCACCTGTATCCAGTTCCCAGGGATCTGACTCCCTCCCCTGGCCTGCACAGGCACAAGGGGCACATGTGGTATACAGACATTCATAGGCAAAATAGTTTTTAAAAATAAGTTAGTTATATTGTGCTTTTTTATGTATATGGGAGCATACATGTGCACATATGTACAGAGACCAGAGAACAACTTCAGGTATCCTTCCTCAGGCACCTCACCACTTTTATTAAAAACACTATGCCTCCCTAGCCAAAGCTCACTGAGGATAGGCTGGTTAAGCCACAGGATCCACTAGTCTCTACATCCTTACTGCTGGACCCTGCTAGCTTTGTGTGTGTGTGGATTCTGGGAATCGAACTCAGGCTCTCAGGATGATATGGCAAGCACTTTGCCAACTTAACTATCACACCAAATGGCATTTACTATAGCTGCAACCTAATAATTGAGAACTTTTTATAAAAATAATATCTTCATAAGTGAAATTAGTCTGAAGTTTATTTTCTGTGTTGGGTTCATTTACACAATGGGATACTATTCAGTTATTAATAACAAGGACATCATGAAATTTGCAGGCAAATGGATAGAACTAAACAATATCATCCTGAGGGAGGTAACCCAGACCCAAAAGGATGTGCATGGTATGTACTCACTGATAAGTGGGTATTAGCCAAAAAGTACAGAAAACCATGGTACACCCCATAGACCATATGAAGTTTAACAAGAAGGAAGACCCCAGTGAGGATGCTCCAATCCCACTTGGAAGGGAGAAGTAAATAATCACAAGAGGCAGAAGAAGGAAAGGGACCTGGGTGGGAGAGGGGAAGGGGAGGGGAAAAGGGAGGCAGGATCAGATATGGGGGGAGACAGGAGAGAAACCCAGAGGGCAAGGAGAATGATGGAAATATGGAGGTGCAAGGTTGGGGGGAAAGCTGAAGGAATATCTAGCCAGTCCCAGAGATCTGGGGTGAGAGGCTCACAGAACTCAATGGGGATGGCATTAGCCAAAATGCGCAACAGTGAGGAGATAGAACCTGAAGAGACCGCCTCCAGTAGATAGAGAGTGAAGGGAAAGGACCACCCACCCATCTAAAACTTTTTTGACCCCAAATTGTTCCTGTCTAATGGAAATTCAGGGACAAATGAAGCAGAGATTGAAGGAAAGGCCATCCAGGGACTGGCCCAACTTGGGATCCATCCCATACACAGGGATCAAACCCAGTCACTATTACTAATGCTATGTTGTACTTACAGACAGGAGCCTAGCATGGCTGCCCTCAGAGAGGTTCCAGCAGCTGACTGAGATAGACTGGAGATACAGCCAACTATTGGACTGAGGTCGGGGACCCCTATGGAATAGTTAGGGGAAGGATTGAAGGAGCTGAAGGGAATGGCAACCCCATAGGAAGACAAACCGTGTCAACTAAACTGGACACAGCAGAGCTCCCAGAGACTAAGCTACCAACCAAAGAGCACACATGGGCTGGTCCATGGTTCCCAGTACATACATTGCAGAGAACTGCCTTGTCTAGCCTCAGTAGGAAAAGATGCACCTGATCCTGTAGAGACGTGATGCCCCAGAGGAGGATACTGGGGGCAGGAGCTGAGGTGGTGGTGGGTGGGTGAGGGGGGTGCGTAGATAGAGGAGCACCATCCCCCTCAGAGGCAAAGGGTGGGGAGTGAAGAACTCTGGGAGGGGGAACAGGAAGGGAACAACACTTGGAATGTAAATAAAATAATTTAATAACCCCCCCAAAATATGTCTTCATATCTTCTTATACTTGATTAGTCTCTTAGTATACATTTTCATATAATCTCATTTTTATTTTCTGATTCTCACCCTGACCCCCCCACACACACACACCAGATTAGAGAAAAGTATGAAATAAATACCTTAATATGTTTAGTATACAAATCTATTCCAAATTTTTTCCATGTTTATAAACATCACAAAATTTGCAGAAAATCCTACTGGTAACTCTAAGTATACGGAATACTTTCCTTTAACTTACATGTCCCTGTGCTGAGAATCTGATTGTAGAACAGTGTTCTTTAATTTCTGTTGCTGTGACAAATAAATACCCTGACAAAATGCATAGTCCATTATGGTGTGGAAGTCAAGGAAGAAAATTAAAGGATACATATCGGCTATCAAGAGCAGGGAAAGAAAAAAATACATAGGTCCTTGCTTGCCTGATTTCTAAACTAATTCAGTTCAGTGCCTAGCCTAGGAAATGGTGCTACCCATAGTGGACTGGGTCTACACATATCAGGTAACAATCAAGACAGTTCTCCAAAGACATGCCCACAAGCCAACCTGATCTAGATAATTCTTTATCAAGACTCTTCCCAAGTGATTCTAGGTTATATCAAGGTGACAGTTAATGACAATCAGCACATCCTTAATCTGTGAAGAAAAATTTGTTCTGATTCTGGGAATACCTAAAAGTGGAAATTGTCAATATGCTACTGTAGCCAAGACAATAAAACACACAGCAATAATACATACTTACATAAAATTCTGTGGAGAACAAAAGAAACCTGTGCCATCCTTAAAGAGTTGATGATGCGTAGAAAATGATGCCAATTATTTTCCTATTTAGTTAGTCAGTCTAGACCATAAAAAATATCCCATGTTTTTATGATAAAGGAGAGAATTACCAAACACTCAAAACAACTACCATGTCTGTACTACATGTATCTGTGCTAAAAGAAATAAACATGATTTCAGATACATGATATGTAGTCACCAATCTAATGAAATTATTTTCCATGAAAAACAAACAGGAGTAAATTACATTCACGTTACTTAGACAGCATAAATAATTGATGGCTCTGCCCAAGGGATATAGTAACACTCCTGCTTTGTCACACAGATGTAGATCATACGGATATTCTGAAGGGCAGTTTGATCCACTATGCAGATAACATCAACAATTGGACCAAATGAGAAAGGAGAGTTACACTCAAGCCCTGGCACATGGGAGGAAGACAACTATTAGAGATTCATGTCAGTGAAATGGGAGGGGTCCAGTGTTTTGAGAATATACTGGGACAACAATGAAAACCCACAGGGCATATTATAGATTTTGGTGTTATCCACCACTAAAGGGAAACACCACATCTAGACCTCTTTTGGTGAAGGTAAAATGCCTTAAGTTGAATTGTTGCTCTGATACCTGACTGAGTGGCATGGAAGATTCCAGCTTGGAGTAAGTCAAAATCAGGAAGAAGCCTTGTAGCATGTCCAAACTGGGATGAAAGTACCCTGCTATTTGGACCATATAATTTATTGAAGTGGTGTTCAAGGTTCCTAACGCTATGACCTTTTAATATAGTTCCTCATGCTGTATTGACCTTCAACCATAAAATTATTTCACTGTTACTTCAAAACTATAATTTTGCTACTATTATGAATTGTAATATAAATATCTGGTATGCAGGATATCTGATAATGAGACCCCTATGAAAGAGTTGTTCAACCTCCAAAGGGGTTTCGACCCATAGGTAGAAAACCACTGATTTAAATCTAAAGGCTCTTATGATATTAGAATATAGATGGAGGGAACAGATTCTCCATGTAATTTGTGATCAGTATCACAGAAAATTTACAACCTAATCTTTGATGGTCTGGAACAAGGGCATGCCATCTGCAGTAAAGAATTAGACATGAGCTAGGAGTGGGCCTTAATAGAGATAACATTTGATCCTTTGCAAAAATAAGTACAGGGCAGAAAACTACCACTATAAGTTGAATCCTTTTAAAGCCAACAATATTATCTGTTTGAATGGGCCCAATGACAACTGACTGTAAGATGTCTGTCTGTCTGTCTGTCTATCTGTCTGTCTGCCTGTCTGTCTGTCTTTCTTTCTTTCTAAGATTGGTGTGTGCAGCATTAGAAAGTGCAAGGAAGACTAGGGGGCAGAGTGGACCAGAGTCCCACATTATCAATTCTTACACTGGAGCCTGAGATCTCAGTGAATAGAAAATAAGCAAACCTGATATGTGGGTGATTTTGTTCAGCATGAGGGTACAAGATGAAGGCCAGAGCATCTGCCCATTTCCTTTGTTACAAAGCAAAAGTAAAATGTTTGTAAATTTACAGGTGGTGGAAAATGACTTACCAAAATGGTCTGAATACTGCAGAAGGAATGACTGGGGTATCGGGTACAGGTGGTGTGGGAAAGAAAGCATGGAACTGGATTTGTATTGTGTACTAATGCTCACTAGACTGCATAAGACGTAGTAAGCAATGAATAGAAAGAATAATGCGATCAGTTGACACCATCCAGTTATTATTAGCTGTCTACTAAAGTGCAAAGAAATATAAAACCGAAGTACACAAAGCAAATCACCAATAACTGTCACTATGGAGGTCATCGCTGAGTGAAAACAGCATGTATTTCTTGAGTGCATTTATCTGTCTAGGAAGTCTAGCATTGTGCTCTAGTCTTTTGTACCATCATCTTTTATAGCATCGCTTTTGGAACACCACAGGAAAATTTCTACTGCATAACAAGAAGCCATGGGGTTTGAAAAACACAAGAGAAAAATTTTAATATATCATTTTCTTCCTTACCAACTCTAATAATTAATTCGGCAACTACTGAATGTTGAAAATGGGCCAGGCTACTGTCTCTCCTGTACCTAGAAAATTTTGCTGAAGTGTGAAATAGGACTTAGCAAAGAACAAGTATTTTGACTGCCAGAGAGGCCACTAACATGAATTCAGGATACCTTTCTGATAGGACCAACCCATGAACTTTGACAACTTTTATAAACCTGACCAATCACCTATATCACCTTTACCTCACACCAGCAAGGTTTCATCTACTTTGTTTCTCAAAAACCTATTATAATTGCACAGAAATGTAATATGGGGTTTAGGTGAGTTATCTTCATTAAACACACTCTGGTTCATGATATTGAATATGTTGACACAAAAAAAGCACCCAGTGTTAATTATTAGCAAGAGTTGAGACCTCATTTGGTTATGTTACTGGTTTCACCTTTATAAAATATATGTTAAAATAGTTAGTGCACCCAGAATTAAAGTTGTTGCTTTAATACAAAATGGAATACAGACTAACATAACATTCCATGACAGTTAAACCAAGTATCCATCAAATCAATATGTAGCCATTGCTTAAGGGCACTAACCGCTCTCCTATTATACACATATACATGTGTATATATCTATATGTTTACAACTGGGGCCCCTTTTCTATACTCAAATAACAATGAAGTAATGAGCTGTATTTCTGTCTTTCCTTAAAGTACTAGGAAGTAAAATATAAACTAGCCAAAATATATATATATATTTTGTTTGCTTTTGAGAGGATGTCCGTCTATGTAGTCCTGGCTGTCCTGGAAATATCTATGTAGAGCAGGCTAACTCAAACTCACAGAGATCCACATGCCTCTGTCTCCAGAGTGCTGGAATTAGTGATGCATGCTTCTATGCCAAGCTCAAATATATAGCCCAGGCTGGCCTCAAACTATGATCTTCCTGCCTCCCCCTCATTCAGCAAACCCTACTAGCACACATCACCCTCCTTATTTATTAATAATCCTCCACATTAAGCATTCAAGCGTACAGTATAGATGATTTCTGTAGTCAGTTCCAATATTTACACCAGAGGTTCCCGAGCAATCCTAATGGCAGATTGCAATGCAAGTCTTTCCATAGTTACTATATTACCCAAGACTGCCATCTAGTGAGTAGAAATGATAACACTATACAGCAAAATTGTAGAAGAGAATTGAAATAATTTTTTCAAGGACCAAGCATAGAACCTGGCACAGAGTCAGCCAGCACCCCCTGGGGTCCCCAAAGCACAATGACCATACTTTATTCAATTCTTAGAAATACCAATGGAAACTTAATAATGGTAACCAAGCAATTTTAAGGTAATAGTGTGTGCTTGTGTATTTCTTATGAGATATTAGTAGGATAAAAGGGTGAGTGTTGCCAATATAAAAAAGGAAGTATGTTGCCAAAAATTATGTCTACAAATTCTTCACCATTTGTTTTATTTGAATGCGTGTGTCCCTTCAAATTAATACACTAAAACCAAATTCTCATTGGTATTAAAAAGAGGAATTTTTAAAAGCAACCAGATGACATCAGTGTCCTTATAAAAGAGGCTTATAAAAGAGCTTTTGCCCCCCTTTGCCCTTCTGCCATGTGAAGAAACAGCTGGAAGGTGGATCCAGTGCTGGATGAGCCTTCTTTAAATACCAAATCTACTGGCACATTCACCACAGACTTCCCAGGGCTGTGGGGCATTACATTTCATTGTTTAATTGTTCAGACTGTGGTATTAGTAGTTTAAGCAAAATAAGACACAAATCCATACACAGAATAAATACCTCAAAATGTGGCTTGGTAACTGGCTCCTGGATATAAAGTGGAATAATTTGAAGCAATATGATGGGGTTAAAACAAAACAAAACAACTTTGCAGCCCAGTATGGCGACAGATGCCTTTAATCCCAGCACTCAGAAGGCAGAGGCAGGCAGATCTTTGTGTTCAAGGCCAGCCTGGTCTACAAAATGTGTTGCGGGGCGGACAGACCCTGAATCAAAAGGAAAAAATCAGACAAATAAAAACAAAACAAAACAAAAAACCAAAACTGCTTTGCTGTGAACGCGACATTAAGAACAATTCTGGTAATGGCTCAGAATAAGAAAGATGTAGGGGAAAAAAAGCCATAGTATCTTTAGAGATAACCAAAATGGTCTTGCAAAAATGCCAATATGCTAACCATTTACCACCAGAGTTGACCAATCAGACTTCCTAGGCTTCTCGCTTTCAGCAGAAGCAGAGAATCTATGTAGTCTTTATTTATATTATGGCACAAGAGATAGGGCATTGGATTTAACAAAATACACTAAATTTCCCCAATCTCTACTAATCTCCATTCTCCTGAGTGACCTGGGGGAAATGATGATATGCAAAGAACATGTGCTGAGAATTTAAGAACCTAAGTGCCAGAAACAATACCTCAAATGTTTTAACATTTCTCTTAATATTTTACCTGTGTACATTTTCATTTCTGTTTTATAGACAAAGAAAGATAGGATTTCATTACATACTTTCATATATGAGATCTTTTTGAACTTGCCTTTTACTTCTTTAACCTTTTGCCATCATTTTTCCTTTCTATAAGAGAAGCACTTTCCATTTCTGAGTGTAGGTGTACAATACCCGAATGTCGCACTACCTGCCCGTTAATTACATTGCCCCATTCTACCATCCATAATCCATCATCTGATCTTTCACAAATTATGCCAGGTTAGCATATGCATTGAGGACAGATACTAAAATAAATGAGGCTTGCTGAAAATCCAGAACCTCCTTGTACCTCAGGATGCTATTCTATGTGGTACAAGCAAAAAAAAAAAAAAAAAAAACTTCAGGGATGGTAATTTTAAAGGTCAGCTAACTTTAAGTTCCTGTTTTCAGAAAGTAGATCCCATATATTCAAGTGTATGCATTTTCTAGAGAAGAAATGCTTCAAAATTACCTTTGTAAGTAATTTATTATTAAATGTAATATATGTTTGGCTGCACTTTATTACAGATGCTGAATCCCTGGGGAGCTGCTACCAGACTCAGGATCGCAGTGCTCACCTGAGGACAGAAGAAACTTTGTACTACGTTATATCTATACATAGGGTATATATATATATTGGGTTAATCTTATGCAACTGTAAGAGATAGCTGTTACTAACATACACAGGGTTTTTTTTTTCAGGTGAGCAGAGAGTCTTAACTATTTTGCCTACATGAGGAGTAAATGACAGAGTCAAGATTCAAGTTCAGGTAGTCTGGTTTCTAGTGTGTGTTCATGGTGGAGTCTCAATTCTGTATGCATATTACACTCACTTGGAATTTTGGGCAATATTTTGTGTCCGTACCTACCATGATCAATTAAAAGAAAATCTCTGTATCTCTGAAAGTACCTGGGCAGTTCTAATGCAGTGTGAGATTGGAGAATGCCTTGCTTACACCCTGAGGGAAACGGGTAATGTGAAGTAACTCATTGTTTTTCTTTTTTAGTCTTATTGTTTGTTATTTAAAGGACAACAAAGTAGAATTTCTAAAACATGGAGGGGTGAATGATACAACAGCTAGATCTTTGGTGAATTTTCTGCATCTACAGAAAGAAGAAATTGAAAATATTGAATAATTGGTAAATGACAGTAAACCATCAAACAGATGCATAGGTAATATACAAATATGGTGTGGGCTACCTGTATATTTCTAGTTAAATTTTAAAATTATATACCATCAATAGTTTTATGTGTAAAAATTGAATTTATCCTTTACAAACAGCTATGTCATTTTCACTATAGACAGTTAGCATATTTTAATCAGATCTCAAAGTCGAATTAAGTAAGCTAGAATTGTCTTCAGATTGTAGCAGATGCTGCTTGTTGAAATTACTCATCCTAAAATTACCAAAAAGTGAAGTTAGTTTTAGTAGAATAGAAATACTGTCACTTTGCTGATAGAAGTCACCACTTTCCCTTATGTTTTTCTACTGCTCTTAGACAGTCCTATGGTTAGTCAGAGAATATTCATGAATCCTCTGGCCAGGACAACTTTGTACATATTGTTCCCTCATTTCAGAGAGTAATTCTCTGATGTTTTTTGCTTTGCCTTGCCCACCCCTGGAAGAAATGCTTTGACTCTACCTGGACTACCTTCTTGACAATGGCGTCTCTCTGTGCTTGTGGCCAGGTTTGCTCCATTCCACATAGCTTACAGTTCTGTCTTTTCCTTCATGGCTTCTAATTTGGTGTTTTACCTGGGATTTAGTTTGCATGTAAATTCATGCTTCTAGCTGCTTCCAAGTCCTGGCAAGCAGATATTACATACATTGCCTAGGCTTTTGACTTCTAACGTTCTTTATTCTGTTTCATATCTATAGGTATTCATCATATTCAAGAGATACAAATTCTGCGGACCCAGAATGTTCTCTTAAAGCATAGAAAATTATTATGTTTGATTATTTAATAAGCATACTTAAGTTATGTGTGCATAGGCAATCTGGATGAGACTGCTGTCAAATAAATAGCAGAATACAGCAAATTTAATCTTAAAGGTCTTTAAGCGGCTTTGTGATGCTTGAATCAGGCAATGCTTCGTTTCATGGAGTAAATAAATGCTTCAATGACGTGAACAGAGGACTGGTAAACAAAGAGAAATTGAAGAAAACATACATAAATAACAAACTGGGTTAGCTGTTCCAAGGTCCTTTGACAGAAGATATGTAGAGAGAACGAAAGAAAATGCACTGATTTGTTAACTGTCGGTTACTTCAGGTTACTTTGGTGGCTAAAGATTGGAAACAGGGAGGACTTCATTATCATGCCTACTGTAACTGGCCTGCTTGAGAGACTGCACTGTTATCTTTCAGTTTTGGAAGGTCAGATAACTCGCTTCAGTAGGAGTAGCAATATTTTGATATTTATTGTGCTCTGTCAGGGCTTCATGCAAGAGCTTACACTTCAAAACAATGGCCTCCTCTAATTTTTATCTAATATAAAGTAGGACATTTGGCACACATTATAGAGCAGTTTTGAACCAGTATAAAACATGTCTTTCAGATTTTATTATATCTTGTTTCTCTTATAAGAGAACAGCACTCTTTTTCTTTTCATTTCAGCTCATCCTAAATTCATTTGCAAATTGAGGTCGTTGTTTTAGTTCATCACGTCAAAACAAAGGAATAATAGAACTCCTTAGCCCCTCTTTAAGCAAATGATTACAACTTGAGATGATACCTTGGTTAAGCTCTCAGGATGCCAGAGAAACATTTCTGGAAATTTACATTTTACATAGATGAAGTCTACAGCCTTATAGAGTCGTTTACTTTCTAAATGTTGGAGTAAGGGATCTTGGTTAGTTGGGTTTCACAAAGAAAATCTCTTGGAATTGAAAAATGGTTCATTTACCTTTTATAAATAGAAACATCGCAGTAGCTCTGTTATTCCCAACCTTGGGGAATAACTCAAAGAACAGTTATGGAAGCTGTCTGTAATATATCTGCGAAGGCATCCACCGGACTGAAAAGTCTCAGAAGACCTTATCTGCCTGTCAGATCTTAGCGAAAGTACACCAGCAGAATGTGGGATTGTCCCTAAACTACCTACCTATATAATAGGGACTAAATATTTTTATAAGCTTCCTACTTTCTGCCAATACTAAAGAACCAGTCCATGCTTACAAATCATAAATGTCTGTAACCAAATATTAGAGACTGGCTAGCATCCATATTACTTTTTTCTTCACTGTGAGTGAATATCTAACAGAAACAACTCAAGGGAGGAAAGGTTTAGTTTGGCTTACAGTTTGAGGAGATACGGTTGATCTTGGGAGGGAAGGTTTGGCAGCGAGGACTCCATCCATGGCAGCGGGGGCTCCATCCACGGCAGCGGGGGCTCCATCCACGGAAGCGAGGACTCCATCCACCGAAGCGAGGGCTCCATCCACGGAAGCGAGGGCTCCATCCACGGAAGTGAGGGCTCCATCCACGGAAGCGGGGGCTCCATCCAGGGTAGCGGGGACTCCATTCTTGGCAGCGGGCGTGTGTTGCAGCTTGTTGATGCATAGCTTGGGCCAGGAAGCAGAGATGAAACTGGAAGCAGGTCCAGGCTACAACTAACCCTCAAGACCTGCCTCCAGTGACGAACTTCCTCAGCCCAGCTCCACCTTCTCAGAGTTTTGAAACCTCCCCAAACAGCACTGCCAGCTAGGGACCAAGTGTTATATTAAAACTGTAGTTTTCCTCCAAAGGTTCATGACTATCTCATAAAACAAATATATTTAGTCCAACTTTAAAAATACCCAGAGTCTTATATTCTCAACACCAATATAAGGGGACCAAGATGTTTAAAGTGCAAAGTCTCGGGCAAACTCTAAGTTATAAGTTCTAATTTAAAAAAATCCAGGCTCTGGAGGGATGGCTCAGTGTTTAAGAGTACATGATGCTTTTGCAGAAGGACCTAAGTTCAGGTTCTGGTACCTATATGGTGGCTCACAACCATCTGTAAACTCTAGTTCTGGTGGATATAACACCCTCTTTTGGCCTCTGTGGGCAGTGCATGCACCTGGTACATCTACCCGCAGGCAAATGCCGATACACATAGAATAAAAGAATTTAAAGAACATAAAAGATCCAAGTTCCATACTTCCAATATACAATGGCACAGAATCAACATTCCCATTTCAAAAGTAAGGAGTGGAAGAAGAGGAAGGTAAGAGCAGAGAAAAATAAGACCAGCGCACCTCAGGACAATCATTAATCCCTGCAGCTCTATGTCCAGTATTAGAGTTCACGAGGATACCGTAGAGGCTCTGATGGACTTGGGGAACCTTGACTCTCCAGCCTTGCTTCCTGGAGTATCCATGTTCTCTCTCCTGCAGTGACTCTACCCAATGTTTTCAACTTTCCTCAGCAGATGTTTGGCCTTTCTAGCATCTCCTGCATCTAAGTGTCTCCATTGCAACTTTGGGTTCTCTTTAACACCTACACACAGCAGCCTATTGGGACCTCGATTCAGAGAATTTGGCTCTGTTACGCATTGCCTAACCTCATAGGATTTTTTTCCTCTGAAGTTTTGGGTCAAGACTTCATGGTCACAAAACTATTGATTATACTAACAAGCTTTCCTGCCAGCTTTGTAATATAGTCTGGCCCTGGTGCATATTAGCTCTAGTGGCCTCAAGTGGTCACTTGAATGGCCAAACTAGGGAAAACATTTCCACATTTCATCAGGGTACCCTAAGGTTCTTCCCTTTTCACACATTCTGCTTTTATATATTTATTTTTAATTTGTGGATAAGGTGGAGTGGGGCATGGGCATGTGGATGCTCATGGAAATCGGAAGAAGACACTGATCTCCTGGAACTGGAGTAATAGAGGGTGTGAACCACACAGGCCCCTTGCAAGAATAGAATGTGATATTAGCTACTGAAACATCTCTCCAGTTTTAGCAGTCTAGTTTTAAATCCAGGTTTCAAAGTGAGTTTGTATTGTTGTACCTTGGAGCTGTGGGTGGTTGGGAGCTTATCCTCAAGGCACTAATCTCACTGTTCTAGTGAATTTTTTCTGGTTGCTTTTTAACGATACCAATTCCTTTAACAATTGTACTCACTGTATACACAGCATGTCTACTATTTTAAGTATGTTCATACACCTCTATTTACTAAACAGTATAATTTTACATCTTTCTGCTCTGCTATTTTTGCTCCATTCTCATTGTAAATCTGGCTAAAAGTACAGATAAGTGACCATGCCAAAAGCTTACTGTTTTACAATCTTAGAATTTCTTCCATGAAATAAATTGGCATAGTACTTTACTTTAGCCGTACTCAAAACTTCAGGACATGAAGATTATATAGCCAGATTCTTTGCCAGACTGTAACATGGGAGGCTCGAAGGCCAATTACCAGGAGAGCCTTTATTCCTTTCTGAAACCTCAGGTGCCAGGCCTTTACCTCCACCGTTTTATCTGGATTTTGGTCTTCTGAACTCCCACCAGAACGGCCTTTTAAGCTCTGCTGACTATTTTAGATATCTGGTCTTTAGCTCCAAACTCTTCAATATTCTTTTCACCAACCAGTTCTGGAGGCTTGTGAATCTCACAGCCTGGTTTATCATGGCAGTGACGCCATGCACAGTACCAAATTTCTATGCTATTTACTTCTCTCCTCATTATAACAGAATAGTTGACAGAAGAAACTTAGGGAGGAAGGATTTAATTGGGCTCAGAGGTTTGGGTATGCATCATACATAGCAGGGCTGGCACAGTGCTTTGGGATCTATCCAAGATAGCACGAACGTATAGTATCTGTTTGTTATAGAGTTCTGAGAAGCAAAGTGGGAGCACCTCAAGGCCGGTGCTCAGTGATGAACCTACTCTGGATAAACCCCAATTCCTAAAGATTCCACAACCTCTCCATAGAGGACTACCACCTGAGGCTCTGGGGAACTTTTTACACCTAAACCAGAGCAGAGTTTAAAGAAGAAAAATGCAACTTTTTCCTATTACAGTTCTAGTTAACCTTCTGCTAATTTATAGTGAAGCTATTTTGGTGGGTATGTCTGCTTTCACTCACTGAATATGTGTGGAACCAGTTACCCACATTCCTATAGTTATAAGTGGATCATGCAAAACATTGTGGCCTTACTGCAGATATATTCTACACTTCTACTCATGTTCCTTTTTAGTACACTATTTCTTTGTCACTCAAGTATAAGTCTCACAAATTGCCCCTATTTATGAATACTCATCTCCAATGATTTTGAAATCTTAAAATTATTTTATTGTTAAACAAAGCACTGTATTGTAATGAACTCAGAAATAAAGACACTACACAGCTAGCCACTCAAACATTTACTTAGTCTAAATTCTGTACACTTCAGTCAAATTTTGTACAGTTAGAAGAGGCATTCTAACACCATGGAACTTCCCTTAGGGCTTGAACTTTTAACTGTCCATTACATTTTTTGTATATCTATTCTCCAAAAAAGGGAAAAAAACTGTGGCAGGGTTGAAACTAGAAAAAATAGCATTACATCCTCATTCGTCACGCATGTGTCCTTTTGCTTGCATTCCACCCTTCCACATCATTGAACAACACCCTTTCTTGGTTTCCTTTCTAAAGGTTATGCTATGCATACAGTTAGAGTACACATATGCACGCGTGCGCGCGCGCACACATACACACACACACACACACATACACACACACACACAGAGAGAGAGAGAGAGAGAGAGAAAGAGAGAGAGAGAGAGAGAGAGAGAGAGAGAGAGAGAGAGAGAGAGAGAGAGAACCCACATATGAAGGAGAACATGTAACTTTTCTTTCTGAATTTGGGTATCTCACTTAGTGTACTTTCCAAGTCCATCCATCCACCTGAAAAATTTCATGATTTCATTTTTCTTTACAGCTGAATAATGTCTATTTCATAAATGTACCACATTTTCATTATCTACATATTTGTTAATGGACATCTAAGCTGGTTCCACTTCTTTGCTATGCTATGTAGAATAGCAATAAATGTGGAATATTTTCTGCCTCATCTTAGTAAGAAAAGCTATCATCAAGAAAACTAACAAATGGAGAAGATGTAGAGAAACAGAAACTTTTTCTCACTGGTGGGAACACAAATTAATATAACCATTATTGAAATAAGTCTGGAGGTTCCTCAAGTATTAAAACTAGAGGCTTGGGATATCGGTTAGCAGTTCAGAGCACTGGCTGCTGCTCTAGAGGACCTGGGTTCGACTCCCAGCACCTACTCATATGGTGGCTCACGATCTGTAACTCCAGTTCCAGGGGTTGTGACACCTCCCTCTGGCTTTTGCAGGAAAAAACAAGAACCTGCTTCTATGGTTACTTTGAAAAATGTACATGCTATAATGCATGTGCTAGTATGTGTATTAAGATCTTATTTTTAACTAACTTTAACACTGTTATGGCAAAACCTGGCAAAATAATTTTAGCCTTAATACATAGCCTGTGGCCAGCACCAGGGCTCCCAATACTTGGCATTTCACTCCCACAATGCTATATCCATCCTCTCTGCTGAGCCAGGTCCTGTACATCTTGTGCCTGAGCTGTCCCCAACCTTCGGACCTTGGCCAGGATGCACAATCCTATGTGCTAGCAAATCCCCTTGTATCCACCTGACTTTATACCACCCAAACCAAATCAACACTTCAGGCCCGAACAGGCCCACCCATCCTGTGCTCTGCCCTAGCCTACAGTGTTCATATTAGACACAGAACTAACAAAAGAAGTCCACATGCCCAGGTTTCATCACAGAAATACAAACATCATTTTAATCTATAATGGGCCAAGATGAGGAATGCTTCTTGTTTCTGTACCACATATCAATAACTTTACATATATTTTTCAATTCTCATAATCACATCTAGTAAATATTTAACATATGTTAATGTTAAGTAACTTTAAACTCAAACATATAGCACAAAGAAAAGTCATGAATACAGATTAGGTCTTTGAGAGACAAATCCTATGCTCTCTCCATTATTATCCCAAGAAGTAAGAAACACTTATTTTAGAAATGAATCACTATTAGCTGCAAAATAAATGTTCTTCTCAATCCCGGAAAAGAAGGCTACAAAAACCCAGGCAGAAAAATATACACATACCTTTATGTTGTTTTTTACCTCAATAAGAATTTGTCCTTTGGTGTCTTTCCTGATAGTTCATATGTGTGGTCATATGAGTAGTTTTATCAGTTGTTTCCTCCAGTCTTTATTGACTTTGAAGAAGCTGATTTTCTTTTCCTCTTTGGTCTTGCCTAAGGCCTAGAGCTCAATTCTGCAGAGGGAGAGAGGGAGAGAGGGAGAGAGGGAGAGAGGGAGAGAGGGAGAGAGGGAGAGAGAGAGAGAGAGAGAGAGAGAGAGAGAGAGAGAGAGAGAGAGATTCAAGAATTAAATTACTCTCCCAGGTGGCAGAGAGAAGTGCCAATGAAATTGATTTTCTACTAGACCCCAAAATGAATTGTAACAGATATTCTTCATGGTTAGTGGCATTTTACTTATTTTGCAAAAAGCTATGCCATTTGTTCAATTATTCTGGACTCAGCTTAAGCAAATTTCTAATAAAGGAATGATTCAGTCATGATAACATGCACTTTCTATTATGTTACATTTATATATTTAGCAATTGATTATCTTTAAATGATGAAAGAAGAAAAAACAGGGTGAAAAATTCCAAATGGCACATGATAAGAATGATTTCAGGTGGCTGAAGAGATGGCTCAGTGGTTAAGAGCACTGACTGCTCTTCCAGAGGTCCTGAGTTCAATTCCCAGCAACCACATGGTGGCTCACAATCATCTGTGATTGGGATCCGATGCCCTCTTCTAGTGTGTCTGAGGACAGCTACAGTGTATTCCCATAAAATAAATAAATCTTTAAAAAGAATAATTTATGATTCATATTGGGGAGCAAGTCTTTCAGAAACTATATTTAATTACCAAAAATTTAGGCAGTTACATATAACTTTTAATTTAAGAACTCTTAGTTTTAGGTACAAGTGAACCACATCTATCTTTAATGCAGATATGTATGTTTAATAGGGACAAATGAATGAATGAAATCAAAGACTGGCTGTATTAGCACATTAGATTATTCATTAAGTTTAATATTTGTTGGGAGACACTTTTGGTTCAGTGTGGCTTCTGAGAGCAAATAAAGTTTAGTCGCTTATAAGTTCTCACTCTAACTACCCATCTAACTGGGTATTAAATTTTAAAAGGACACCACGTAAGGCTCAGTGCAATAGGTAAGTAACCCCCATGACTTAGGAAGCTAAGGACATCAGGAAATCAAGGTCTACCTGAGCTCAGTGTGAGCTGAAGGGTCTGTCTGAGCACCTTAAGGAGACCACCTCAAAAAGTGAAAAGAGGGCTGGGGGAATAACTAAGTGGCAGAACGCGTGAGGAGAACACGTGAGCACTTAGGTTCAACCCACAGTCCTGTAAGAAGAAAATAAATCCAAGAAATACTAAAGACCACCAAAAGTCATTTCAGAATTAATATCAAGCTAACCCAAACAAGATGGAAACTAGTCTGTGGTTCTTCTACCTTTTCGATGTCTTAGAAGTGTCAAAGTACAGTGAGTCAAATGAAATCAGTAGTAGCCACCGACTCTTGACTCTTCAGATCCTGTGTGTATTTAGGATACTGAGGCCTCACTGACTAGGGGTGAATAATCATACAGTGAGAACCTGCTAAGGGCTACTGAAAGCAACTGCACAGATAGAGACATTTAGAAACCAACCAGACAGGGTAGTTAGATACAATGCGAAACCCAAAGCAAGATTATCTTAGTCTAAAGGCATCTTCTTAGAGGACATTGAGCACAAGACTAAGTAACTGGTAAATTCCAGCAATATTCATGTCCAAGCAACTTAAGTGATGACTTTAGGTAAACAAACTAACACAAATCAATGACCCAGCAAATATTGTTTCTTTCCAAATGATATGTGCATGGTAGGGTAGCCCATGTCATACCATCTTCACTGATTTGTTTTTCAAGGTGCACAACGCATGGAATGTCTTTTTTTTAAATTAGCCACTGGGGATCCATCCTGTCTGCAGACACCAAACACCGACACTGTTGCTGTTGCCAAGAGGCACTTGCTTACAGGAACCTGGTGTAGCTGTTCCTTGGGCAGTTTTGCTAGCAATTTACCAATATTGATGGGGATGCTGGGGACAACCTGCAGACCTGAGCCCAGGGACCCTGGAGGAGCTGACGGAGGACTGAAGATCGAGGGGGATTGTAGCCACATAGGAAGAATACAGAAGGGCGGGACCACCCAGTGCTCCCAGGACTAGACCACCACTGTTCAAGGAGTATACAGAGAAGGATCCATGGCTTCAGCTGCATATGGCAGAAGATGACCTGTCTGACATCAGTGGGAGGGATGCCCTTGGTCCTGTGGAGATTTATGCCCCAGCAGAGGTCGATGCTGGAGGGGTGGGGCAGGAGAGGGTGGAATGGTGGGGAAGCACCTTCATAGAGGCAAAGGGGAGGGGGAGAGGGGGGATTGGGGGTTTGTGGAGGGGTAACTGAGAAGGGGGATATCATTTGAGATGTAAACGAATGGAATGGTTAGTTTAAAAAGGAAAATAGAGTAATAACAAAGAAACCAAAGTTGTAAAATATTTCATAATATAATCCCCCCTTTTTTCATTTTATGGCCCGATGACTAGTTCTTAATGATTATTTAACCTTGAATACAAAAATATTTTTGGTCTCATAAGGGGAAAAATGCTGTATCTCCCTTTCTTTCTATGCTCTTTGAAGATTACAACAGACTATAAATTAATTGCCTTGATGGATTTATTTGTGCCCTTAGAAGTGATTCTCTTCCCAGGAAGAATCCACCTAGCCCATGCAGCTAGTCAGATTAGAAATAAGTCTTTTTTCTCCCAGGTTAGTACCTGAGTGTAGTTAGGGAGATCATAGAAACAAATATTCAGAATCAGGCATATGAGACACAGGGCTTTACTTTGGGGTCCTACCCTGGAGCCTGAAGCCTGAATGCACTATCATTTTAAACATTGTACTTGATGAACGGGGGTATAAAAGTGGCCTTCGGGGCGGGGGCAGGAGAGATGGTTCAGCCCTTAAAGGCTAGGCTCACAACCAAAAATATAAAAGTGGCCTTTAATATATAGTAATGGTTGTCTTCATATGGGCAAGACAGGGATCTCTTTCTCCATGCCAGTGACTATAGGGTGTTTGTTATAGCAACATTTTTAGTATTTGCACATTCCTTTCCAGTGATTCCTATATATCGTCTAATTTCAACTTTATATGGCTGATTGTAGGGATTTTTAACATTTCTACTCAATAGAATAGGAAGCAGAATTTCAAGAAAGGTTAGTTAATGGCCAAAGTTACACAATTGGAAGAGAAGTTGAACCCAGTGCTTGGTGACAATATTGCCCTTAAAACCTTGCTGATTCTATCTGATTATTGATTAAATAAAATAGCATAACCCTGGGAAGAAGTTTGTGTTAATGCTGATAGCTTGTATCAGATCATTTTTCTCTGGTTGTGAAATATGGTAAAATTTGGAAAAATCTAGGAGAAATAATATAATTACAAATACTATTTTTCATGTTTGTAATTAATTTATTGAAATAAAAGTTTTACACATTGGAAGTAAAATGTTATTATGACATAGTTTTAGAAGGTCACAGAAGGTGTGGAAAAAATGTATGTTGAGCAGGTCTCTGGGTTTCAAAATGCCATTATGAATGATAAAATTAATATCATGGAATGAGTAAGGTCTCTAATATCAGACTTGGGTCCAAGTCCTTGCTCCAATGTCCACTCACCTCCTAAAATGAGCTAGGAATAATCTCATCTAACCAAGGAGATTTCTGAAAGACCTTTGCAAGAAAAACTTTAAAACACAAGAAAAAAGAACAGAATTAACAGCAACATATATTATGGAAATGGCTATATTATAGAATGTGTTCAGTATAATAACCAAAGCAGGATAACACAGTACCTAACATAGTTTAAGCTCAAGTTCTCCAATTGTACACAGGCCACCTTTCCCTTCCTTTCCTCTCTCTGTTTTGCAATAGTTCTTTCTGACTTAAAATTCTTATGTAGCCCTGGCTGCCCCCATTGTCCAGTCTTCCTGACTCAGTACCTTGAAAGTTGGGGTTGCAGGTGTGTGCTACCATGCCCATCTTTTCTTTTCCTCAAACTTAATCTGAAATTCCTCACTGAATACAGTTGGGATACGTGGTGCAACTTGGCTGTGTGCACCAAAGAAACTGTATGGAGAGCCTTTCCCCATCTGGCATCTAATCACTGCTGTATAATAAACCTGCCCACTAGGGGATTAGTGCCCAGTCCAGTTGGTTTTTTTCCTTCCAAATTTTTGGTCTTAGGGATGGAATTCAAGCCTTGGACTTTGGCAGCAAGCACCCTTACCTGCTGGAACCATCTTGCCTGCCCAAGTGTGAGAAGCTTTGATGGCTCTTCAAGATTCTCCTATCCACCTACTTCAGTGCTGAAGTGTGTGTGTGTGTGCATGCGCGCGCGCGCATGAGCGATGTCTGTCACAAAAGTAAGAAGAGGACCATAAGAGCAGAAAAAAAGATGTCTTAGGGAGGGTTATATGGAGTGGTGTCTTAGAGTTAGGGATTTATTGCTATAATAAGACACCATGTCCAAGGCAATTCTTATAAAGGACAACACTGAATTGGGGCTGGCTTACATGTTCAGAGGTTCAGTCCAGTATCACCAGGGGGGGGGGGGAAAGCATGGCAGCATCCAGGCAGACATGGAGCTGGAGGAACTGAGAGTTCTGCCTTGATTCAAAGGCAGACAGGAGAAGACTGGCAAAGCCCACCCCCACAGTGACACACTTCCTCCGACAAGGCCACACCTATTCCAACAAGGACACACCTCCTAAAGTGCCACTCCCTATGGGCCAAGTATTCAAACACAGGAGTCTATGGGGGCCAACTCTATTCAAACCACTACAAGTGGATAGAAGAAAGAAAAAAGGATAAGGAAATACATATCACAAGAAAGCAGGAGAGACTAATGGGAGGACCAGAAGGAAGGGGCAAGGAATTTGGGGAGAGCAGTGGGAGAAAGAAGGTCAATGAAAACCAAGTTTGTTTGAAAACCCCATAATGAAGTCCATTACTTCGTATACTAATTAAATACAACTAATCAAAGGGGGTCGGTACACGCCAATACACAGACACACCCATGCCCCTCTGAAACGGGGATAGAGACTAGGCCAGTGGTCAGGGACTGTCTGGCAAGCGAAATTACTGATAGAGAAGGGAGGAGTGGGACACAACAGCATTCTGCAGCTAGCCATATCTCAATTGTAGGCATAGGAGATTTAAATCTGGGAAGACACACACGCCCCTGAAGGCCTTAGACAGATGTTGGCCATCAAGGTCTCTAGACATTGGATTAGGCCAGTGGGGGAGCTGCCCAGAGCCACAAGCAGGAAACCCAGCCTCAATGGGCTCCTGACTCAGTTGATCTGTTAGCTTTTCTTCAGGTTAGGGAATGGTTTGTCCCCTGGACCTTGGGAACTAGGTAAATGGGATTGCAGGAGTTCCTTCCATGGGCCAGCCCCTCAGGCCAGGGGCTTCAGGGTGCTTTCCAGCAGATCGTAAAAGCTGCAGAAGAGGTGGTTCTGAAATTTAGCAGCAAAGAAGGTTTGTGGGGAAGTACATCTCTTGAATGTAATTAGGAGGCAAGGAGCCCTCCGGATTCTGCCTGTAGCTGTTTCTGCACGCATCCGAAAACTGGAGGTGGAAAGTAGTGCTCCACGCAACGCTAGCAGCTATTACTACCTCCCGCCCAGCAAGACCTAGAGTACAAGGCGTTCAACACCAGACGACAAGACTAACCCTGCTTGGGCCGGCAGAGCAAATGAGCTCCAAGACCACTGGCAGGCCCCAGTGGCCTGCTCCCCTGCCGGTGCGCAGCTACTCACCGTGCGCGCCATCAGCTCCAGCACCTCCGAGTGGTCCAGCTTGGCCTGTGTGCGTGCAGATGGAGGAAGACAGTGATCCAGGATGAGCGCTCCTGGAACCACCTCCTAGTAGCCCCACGTGGCGTCCACCCAGTCGCTTGCCGCATCTCTGCGGCCGCGAGCAACAGTCCCAACTCCCGCAGGCTCTCGCTCAGTGCGCGCAGTTTCTTCACAGGGGCCTTCCGGGCATTTGGGAAGCGTATCACTGAGCCCTGGACTATCACAGCGTTCCTTCCTACAGGCAAGCACCTTTAGGTATCCCTGCGCCACCCAGCGGTCCTCAGTTTTCTTATCCGCAAGGTACAGTCCATATGCCATGGGTGGATTTCATGCTATACTACCCACTTAAGTATTTCCACCAGAAAATTAAAAATCCTAACTAGCTTAAAGGCTACAGTGAGCTCCCGGATGATTATTAATGTTAAACTAAGCCTATTCTAGAGAAGTCATAATTAAAATTTAAAAGTCCGGGGGACAGCGAGATGGTTTAGCAGGTAAAGGTGTTTTTCACATATACCTAATGACATGAGCTCGATCCCCGGAATCATGTGAAGGTTGTGGCAGTAAGAACCGACTCCACAAAAATCACGCACACGCACGCACGCACGCACGCACGCACACACGCACTCACTCACGCACAGACGCAGACACCAACACACGTACTCACGCACCCACGCACACGCACACGCACGCACGCACGCACACGCACACGCACACGCACACGCACACACGCACGCACACGCGCACGCACACGCACACGCACACGCACACGCACACGCACACGCACATACTTTAAATGTCACTTTGAGATAGGCTCTTGCTAAATTGCCCAGGTTGGTCTTCAGCTAACTCTGTAACCCTGAAAGCCCTTGAAAATTTGCAATTTTCTTGTCCTAGCCTCTGCAGTAGAACTGCTTTTGAAAAGATTGGAAACAAAGTTCAAAATAAGACAGACACTGAGGAGGTGGGAGAAGCTGAAACACATTGAAAAGTGCTAGTGAAATTGGATGTTAGATTTAGAGGTGCTCGTTTTAGAGTTACTTCTCATCATTATATAATCACAAAATATTCATAAGTACTATATTGCATAGAAAAAATAAGTTCTCTTAAGTAGCTGCTATTATTTAAATCTTTCTGAGTACACACTTTCATTTGTCTTGAATAAATATACGGGAGTATAAATATATAGAATAAATATATGGGCCTTAAGGTGCATATACATATACATACATAATTATAATACATAACTATTTGTGGTACTGAGGACTGAGACTAGGGTCTTATTCATGCCCAGGAAGTTCTATTACCCTATTTTTAGATATACTCTACACAAAATACTACAATCTTAAAATGCACCCGTTTGGGCAAAGGTATGCACTCCTATAGCCTAGCTGCTTATCCAAACAAAAGAACACTTCCGTTCCCAGTAAAAGCACTCATTGCCCTTTGCAGTCATCCTGTTACTCTCTCAGCCCTAGAGCACATCATGTTAGAAGTTAGTTTTAAGTACTAACATGAAATACCACAGAAAATGGAATCATACAACAGCGTGTGTGTGTGTGTGTGTGTGTGTGTGTGTGTGTGTGTGTGTGTGTGTGTGTACTTCGACTCAGGATAATGCATCTGCGATAGCTACAACATGGCTGGAATAGTGTTGCAGTATCAACAATTAGCTCTTTTAAAATTTCTGAGTAGGATTCCTTATGTACAGAGCCATTATTGGGTCTATTGATTTTCCTACGATTTATCACTTAGGTCATTTCCCAGCTTAAATATTATAGGTGAAATTTTGATTTATGGATATTTTATGCACACATACCTCTGGGGCACGTGTTTTCCATTTAGTCTTTGGTAAATACCTGGAGGAAATTCTTGGAAAATAAGGTGTGCTCATTCTTCCTTTTTACTCTGTGGTGATGGAGATTGAAATCAGGGCCTCCTATCTACCAGCAAAGTGTTCTACCACTAGGCTATAACCCTGCTGACTTTTTCTTTTCGCTAACTTGCTCATGCTGTCAGGCCGGCTTTTAACTCTACTGCAGCACAGGTGGGCCTCAAACTGGTGATCCATGTGGCTCTGCCTCAGGTAGCTGGGATTGGATCAGATGCTTTTAAGTGACATCTCCAGTGTCATTTATTGAACAGTCTAATACCCCAGTGACCTGAGCCACTTTATCATTTATGCGATTCCAATGTATGAGGCCTGTTCTTGGATTAAGCTTTCTGTTTCAGTATCATGCCCCCATACTATATGCCAATACCAGCATTATTCCTCTGCATTTATTCTGTAGACTTTCTCTTATCTTTATATTTTTTAAAAACTAGAACTAATTGGTCTAGAAGGAAATCATGCAGGATGTATATGTTCATTTGTGAAGAGCTTATACCTTATTTGCATGGAATTATTGCATATTAGAACATGTGCTCTTTCAGTTTTTCGAAGTGCCCATGGATTGTCTTTCAGAAACTTGCAAATGTTTTCCTCCAGTTAGACGATACCGATCAGAAGCTAATGCTTTGAGCTGAACCCTTGCAGTAGGCTCTAGCAGACAAGATTAGTGAATGGAGTTTCTCTTGCCAAGCAGAATGTTGAAAATAACATCATTTTTCTAAAATAGGAAGTTCCAGTCATCCTGAGTCAAGGTAACAAAGAAATCCCTCTGCTTTGACCTTTACAAAGAAAGTGACCTTCAAGCACGTCTCTCTGAAGTTTTCTCCAGCCCTTCTGTCTGTAAAGCCAGTCCTTAGCTCAGCCCATTAGACGGCATATTTAACTTTAGAGAAGTAATTCTAGATTACATAACGGCAAACAAAAGCCAATCAACTAGGTCTTTGAAATGAATGTGTTGGGATTTTGCCTTTGATAGCTGCTGGCACACTTCTTGTTAACATTCTTCCCTGGTAACTAAGGTTTTGATCACAAAGATCTGCCTGATTCCAGAGCACTGGGATTAAAGGTCTGTGCCACCACACACCCAACCAGACATTGATTTATTATTGATTGATTGATTACTACTTGCCACTTTCATACATTTATATAAAGAATTTTAGTTGTTTTTACTTCATATACCTCTGTCACCCCTTGCCTTTCCCTTCGAAATATTTCTTCCCAATAAGTGCCCCCCACCACAGTCATGCTTTTTCTGAGTATTACTATTTTCATTTCTTTTTCACAGAATCCTTTGTTTTCTCCCAGACACTCATGTGACATTCTGGGGTCTCAGCAATTAGGTGAATTGCCACCAACTTCCTGGTGCATTCGGGAAACCAGCACAGCATACTCAATAGACCTTGAGGCCAGGTGTCCTGCTCAAACCAGTTCCGAGACCCACTTATCAACACTAGACATCTCTGACAGGGTGACAGCCTGAGAGCATTTGTGGTGAGAGGTTGCTGAGGACAGTGCTCAGAAATGGAACTGGCCTGTCATTTTCCACAAGCTGTGGTAAGGAATTCAGGGGCTGGAAAGTACATGCAGTGAGCAGAGAGTGAGGTGTGTGTGTGTGTGTGTGTGTGTGTGTGTGTGTGTGTGTGTGTGTGTGGACATGGGTGAATGATTTTTGCACACGTGTGAACGTGAACAGTTTTTAGACACTATTGGACCCCTAGGTATGTTTGGGTTTCTCTTCCTATGGGCAGTCAAGGGAGTTAGGAAGAAAGGTTAAATATGAAGCCTGGTAAGCCTGAGGACAAGGGCCATTACAGGCCCAAGAGGTCATCTATATGGGTGACAAGAGAAGCTGGCTAAGGACCAAGACAACTTCTCTTATACATTCAGTCACTCTGCATTCAGATTTCATCAATAGCCCCAGCAAGGCCCTCCCTGACATCACAATCTCCCCCTTTTTTTTTCTTTTAGTCCAGAACTTGATCTGCAGTAGGGTGCTCACAAATGCCATGCACCATTTCCCCCCCAGAGCTTGTAAGCTCTATGTGGAGTCTAGCCCCTTTAGGGTCTTCTAAGAAGCCTGATTTGATAGGGACCCAGAGAATAGTCAGGTAAAGCAAGGGTTCACACTACACCTCAAGCGATATGGCTGGTTTTAGCCTTGATTATTGAACCCATGGCCTTTTGCATGTCACACAAGCACTTTACCACTAAGCTATAAGCCCACTTTTTTGAGAGAGAGAGAGAGAGAGAGAGAGAGAGAGAGAGAGAGAGAGAGATCTTACTAAGTTGTAGCCCACAGTAACTTTGAACTTGTAATCTTCCTGAATACCCAGAATTCCAGGCCTACATCTAACATGACTGACTGCCCTATTAATTTCTGTGCATGATGTTGGAGATTGAACTTAGGGTCAAGGATGCCAGGCAAGTGCTGTATCACTGATATACATCCCTCAGTCTAAAGGAGCCTCTTAATTTATAGAATGGACACCTCACTAAGCTGGGTAAAATATATTCCTTTAAATACACATTCATCAGTTCAACTCCATCTCCAGACTGTTCTCATGGTGATTTGCAAATGCTTTCTTGTGGGTGGCTATGTTACTTGAGTCAGGAGGCAAGAGAATATGGACCAAGCTCTGTACCATGTTGGCCCTCATGTATGTCCCATCCTTCAACACATTGCAGCACTCTTACTAATTCTGAAGGAGTCTGAAGGAAGAGTCTGTGGCATTGTGTTCTTGGGCTCCTTCACTTTTATATGTCATGTGGTCAAGTCCTGTCTCAAAGGAACAAAAAAGTCTTGAGGGAGCAATGGTAGCATCTGGTAGCATTCCTAAGAGTTGTCAGCAAGTAAGGAAGACAGCAGTAAGGAAGCCAGTTGTGGGTAAGGAAACCAGCTGTGGGTAAGGAAGGCATCAGGGGGTGAGGGTACACCACCTGGACCAGTGCCATAACCTACTGTGGACCTGAAATGCAAGAACATTCCAGAATGTAATGGGTACTGGTCATTAGAGCCAATGGCCCCTTCATAGATGAATTCAGGCTGCCTTTCTTGCTTGACATATTGGACAGGAGCCTTAGAATGCCTGTCATCCTTCTTGTTTGCATATTCATGAACACAGTAGTGAAATGTTCAGGGACATAAGACTCAGGGCACAGTCCAGTTATGGGTAAAGTTTTGCTTATTTAGCCACCCTTACCTGTTGCTATAGTTGTACCCAAGAAAAAAATTGCTCTTGTCTATAAACATCCTTCTTCACTTTTTAGACATTCCAGTCCCAACTTTATTTGTAAGAAGTCTTAGATAGAGTCACGTCAGCACTGACACACCACATTTGGTCATCTCCAAGTCAAGATTCAGGGGTCTCCAGTAAAGGCCTGGAACCACAAGCCCAGATACTCCTAGGCCAAAAAACCAAAAACCAAAAACCAAAAACCAAACAAACAAACAAAAAAAAAAGCCACCGATATCAGTGAATCTTACAGGCATTTGGTGTAGGTGTCCTGGTCCCCTGCAGGACATGGACTGATAAGGTTGGACTGCAGCAGGAACTACATTTTCTCAGCTCAGTGGCTAAACTGCATACCCAGCCTGAAGTTCACACCGGGGGAACCCTGAAGTTGGCTTTCATGCATGGGGGGGCAGGTAAAAGCAAGGCAAGACTGCACTTGGGGCTGAACCACAACTTTCTTTTGCCCTCTCTTTTTTATGGGCCCTTCCCAGTGCACTTACAAATAATGGCACTTGGGCATGGGCTCATGGTCAGCTGAGGAAGCACTTCACAAGTAGAGGATGATTACGAATTGTTGGGTGCCACCAGCAGTCTTAAGCCTTACCTGCAACGTCACCTTACGCTTTTCCTTCTTTGGGGTTCCTTAAAACACTTGCAGAGAAAGAAGGCATGAAGTGCTTCCTGTGACCGAGAACCAGAAACTGGGCTATGGAATGTGTGGAAGAAGCCCGGAGTCTTCTGGATAGTAAAAGTGGGAAGCAGATGGTACCTGGATGATCAAGTCCATGTTCCAGGGAGCAGGGGTAGTTGAGACAGATCTAGAGCACCTATGACTCTACCAGACTGACATTCAGACTGGATATATCCAGCTTAAGGATGGATAGCTCTATGGCCAACCAGGCTAAAACTACCCATACAGCCATAGTGAAGCATTTGACTCTGGGCCTCCTATTTCCTTTACCCTTGGTGGCTACATTGGCCTCATCCCAGAGGAAGTTAGACAGGGCAGGTGTCAGGAGCTTTGGTCTCTTCAGTCATGCAAACTTTGTTTGAAGGACAACCTAGGCCTTTCTGAATCAGTTATGGTGTGCGAACCCCGGAGACCTCACAAGTTGTAATCCTGAGAGGACAGAAGTACCTAATGGTCATGGCTTTTAGCCAGCTTTCTAGATAGCTTCCTTTCACAGATACTCCAAACATAGTTTGCTAGGAACACATGTACCTCCTGACTCTGGAGTCTGTGGGGTGAGGTTCCCTCAGACTCCAGCTTCTAACACACCTGGTGTCTAGAATCTCCCAGTGAGGTAAACTTGGCTCCATCCTACTTGGCCATCTTCATCTTCCTATTGCAGTGTGACAGGGACATGTGGCCATTTTCTACTCCCCTATTGCCTTGGCTGTAAGGCATACTTCGGTAGCCCTGCTGAACTCAGCTTTACCTTCTGCTCTGTCTATCTTATGGCCTTTGGGACTGAGTGTCAGCACAGCCTCAGTGCTGGATGGAACAGGCAGGCCTGATAATTTTGTGCCACTACTATACATGGCTCCGTGAGGTCATGACAGGTGGCTTCCTCCATTTGCAGCTAAGGCTATGGATCAGCTTTGTGGGAAGGAGGTGATTCCATAATCTGTAGCATCCTTGGGATACCTGGAGCAGGAATGGAATCAGTGGCCGTAAGAGGGAAGAATCTGGTCATCACACTCAAGAGCAGAGTACCCTGTGATTCCTGCCCATGAGAAAGTCGTCCTCCACACTTAGCCACCCCTGGGATTCCCTCGCAACTGTCTCTGATTTTTTTTTTCTTCTGAGGACAACATTAATTCATTCCACTATCTTTTGCTAGGCTCAGGGAAAAGGCTGTAATGAGTGAGTAATAGAGAGTAAATGGGGCAGTGAGGAAATGAATAAATGAATGGGCGAGTGAATAAAAATTCAGTGAGAGACATGAGGAGAAATATGCTGAAAATGGTGATAATGAGTGGCTTGTACAGGAGAGTAAATTAATGTGTAAGTGAGTTAATAAGCAACTGGGTACATTGCATCTGCTTGCTGCGGTAGATCCTGGCTGGTCCCTGAGCACTGCCCAGTGTTGTGCTGTCACCACAGCACCAGCACCCAGAAAAGTCACTGCTTATGGGAAATGAAGCCATGGTTCATGGCAGGTTTCTTGAAACATCTGCTGAGTTACTTCAACCATCCGGGAAAGCTGACAGCTGGATTGTCATTTCCTCAGCATGATGTTTGCAGACCCCTCCTCATTACATCCTGCTACACCGTTTCTCTGCCTCTTTTGAGACGGTTTTGAAAAGCTCTCGTGACGGGGGGCCTTTGTATTAATCACCTAGGACACAAGATACCTATCCATGGGATTTACTCTGTAGCCCACCTTAAATCTCTAGCCACACCTCATCTTCTGAATAAGGCCCCCTTTGGCACCACTACTGAACTGTCGCAGTTGCCCTTGGCAACTCTCCCCAGCAACTGAAGTACCAACCTTCTTCCTGCTTCACTTCTCCATCTGTCTCCATGCCTTTGTCTGCACCCAGCTTTCCCTTCCCCTATTTTATGTGTCTGTTACTCTTACAGGATATGCTGCCTCTGGCTTCTCACATTCCATGGTCTCTTAATTCTTTTGGACATCTATGGTGACCACTTAGAATGTGTGTATGCAAAGGCGGAACAGACAAATACACGCTATTCTATCCAAAGACTAACTGGAGTGTGATAACCAACCATCGGGGGACATTCAGGGGAAATAACGCACTGCTGTGGGCCTGAGAGCCTGGCTTGGAGAGGAGGGAGGGATGAGGAGGGAGGGTACAGCCACTGCAGAATCTCTGGGCTCTGGGCTTGGCCTCAAGGACAGTGAGGAGCCATAGATGGTTGTAGGCAGGGCAGATGGGGTTATATACTTACCAGCGAGTATGGCTACTGAAGACGTCACAGTGAGATGGTAGAAACAACAAGGAGCTGGTGCTAGCCTGACCGAGAAAGCAAAGATGATTAATTAAGCATATGCAAGTGGTAAGACATGCTTTGAGTGGGTAAGACTATAAAAAAATGTCACCTCACCTTGCTGGATATAGAGGAAAGATGTAGATTCCTTCATCTCTGCAGACACTGGAGCCACCAATTCCGAAACTTGTCATCTGAAGGTAAGGCCCCTGACGTCTCCGTTTTAAGGAGGACGGCTGTTACTGACCTCTGAGCGCAGCTCTGGCCATATACCGCATCCCCATGATAAAGGTGGAAGAAATGAGAGGAGAAATAAACCCAAGTCAGGGCTGTTTCATAAAGGTAAGGTACCCTGAAGGGCTAGGATTTTCACAATGAAGTCAGATGCAGCAGGAAATTGAACCCACTTAGTGTGTGGACTGTGTAGATGCAGAATTCAGCCCTGGTAGGGCTGTTGCTTGGCAACAGGCACCTGTGGGATCATGTCTCCTCTCAGGGTCTGAAGGCAGGGAAGGCACAGTGCCATGAAGCAACAGATGTTTGTACTAGAGGATGGTTCATTTGTGATGACCTTCATGAAAATGGGGTGTGTCCCGACATCCACCAGAACATGTGAAGCACAGGCTAAGAAGATTGTATTTTCAGGCTGGATGAACAAACGGTATCACCCACCATATTGGGATGCTCTGTTCCCTACTGACACATATTCAGTGAGAGACATAAAGACAATCACACTCCTGTCTGTGATAGTGAGCAAGCAGCCTATGCAGCAGAGAGGGCTTTCTGGGGGTGGCTGGGTAGGAGGAGGGAAAAGATTGGCAGAGCTTCTATGCTTAGGGGCCAGGATGAACTGGACAATGGCTGATCTTAGAGAGCCCCTGGCCCCTTTCCAGCAGAGCCCTACTCTGCCTCTGTGCGCTCACCCAGAATCCTGCATTTCAGCAGAGCAGACAGACATAGGCTGACTCATGACTGCACAGTCACTTGGTCCCTCAGGCTACCTGAATCATTTTTTAGGTCAAGGAAATGAGATGGAATGAAGTAGTAGTTTTAACAACTGAAGACTCAATCCTAGGCTGAGCCATCCTGGGGCCAGATAGTACTTATTCTGGCAAGTTGGCATGGCACACACATCTGACCAGCACTACCTTCAAGGCTGCTGACAAAGTGGAAAGCAACCAAGGCGATTTTGCTCCACAGAAATGGCAAAATGTAAAAAGTCATCCCCCAGGGCAATGGCAAGGCGGAAACAAGGAAGAGAAAAGTCCCAGCTACAAGGCGTGGGAAACACATACAACACAGAGAGACACACAGTCAAATACTTCAGAGACACATTCAGACAGACAATGCATAAGCTTACATGATGTGGGCACAGACATGCACCCCAAACAGATACACAGACACATACACCAGCACACTGAAACATCCAGGAATAGACTCAGAGACAGAGACACATAAATTCACACTTATCTGTCCCTGTCCTCTCCCCACAGAAACATGAACAAAACCAAGTGAGATTCAGTCGGCCCATCGTTCTCTTTTTTCCCTTACCTCTCTCTAATAGGAGACGTTTCTCGTTTAGCCATACACACCCAAGCTATGTGATCTTGTCCTTGCTCTTTGGTCAAACTACTCTTAGATAGACAAATGGAATTTAGCCCCATTTTGGCCATTGAAATAGCCCCTGGCAAGTGTTTCCTTACTCAAGCAACACTTGTTATTTATGCTTTAGCCATCCAGCATCACCCACAGAGTCCCACCCTCCTATTCACCAACACATCCCCAATCCATCCATCCACACATCCACACATCCACACTTTCCACCCACAACTTCATCATATTGCCTGTCTGTGGGAGCCTGTGTAAGAAAGCTGTGAACTATGGATGGGGCACAGCGCTGAATGTTCTTCCCACAAGGTGGCCTTTTAGAAAGAAATGCATTCGTTATGATAAGTGAATGCACTTGAAAGCTTGGACATGAAGGGAATGCCCTGGCGTGTCCACATATCCCTATGGGAAAGGCAAAGGCCTAGGAGAAATATTCTTGGCTCTTTCACATGACCAAAGATGATAAGACAAAATACCAGGTATATTCCCTCAGTACTTGCATTTGCTTAAGCTAACCATCATCATCACCTCAGGTTCTTCTTGCTTTAATAATAAATATAAGAAATGCTTTGTTTGCACAATTCTTCATCTCGAATACCTGGAGTCCTCTGGTTACCCACATATGTCTTTGTCATATCCTTCAATGAGTGAAAACAGCCTCACAGGCCATGGGTCAAACTGACACCTATTCATCTAGTATGCATCTACTGGCCCATAGACCTCACCCATTAAGCCACTTACTGACCTATGAACACATCTTTCTACCTATCAAATCACACATCTACTCAATTATACAGAAGCCATTCATCTACCTTTCCAGCTAGCATGCGCCTATCCATTTATAAAGCTAACCGTCAGCCCTCTTTCTAACCATTCATCTCTTCTACCAACCCATCCACCCCTTCATCTAGATTGGCATATTTTTCCTAGGGGGACAGGACTGTTTGGGGGGTGGTTGGATTATACACTCAACTTGTTCTAAATTGAGTCAGGAGGAAGCAGTTGGACATTTCTTAAGCAAAGCTTGATCTGAAGCAGAGTACCCAATATCATTGTCCCCTAAAGAATCAAAGACCCTACCTGCCTATGTGTTTTATGAGGTTTGTATTGTGTGTCTAAAACATGTATACGTGCTATGTGTCCTATGCTTGTTATATGTGAATTGTATTTGTGTATGTTATAGACTGAAGGTTGTGTGTGTTCTGCTTGATGAGTGGTGGTATGGCAAGCATATGTATTTTGTGCTGAATGGTATATATGTGCTGTATGTTGTGTGAGTGTGTGTGTGTGTTCATATGCAGAGTATAAGCCATGTCTACCCCTGTGTGTGTGCGTGTGTGTGTGTGTGTGTGTGTGTGTGTGTGTGTGTGCTTGTATCAGAGTATAAAACATATATAACCGGGTAGGTGTGTGTTTGTGTGTGTGTTGTGGTGTGTGTTTGTGTTGTGGGGTGTGTGTTTGTGTTGTGGTTTGTGTGTGTTGTGGTGTGTGTTTGTGTTGTGGTGTGTGTTTGTGTTGTGGTTTGTGTGTGTGTGTGTGTGTGTGTTGATGAGTTTGGTGTTGTGTGTGCTGGTTGAGTGTTGTGTTTACGGTATGTGTAGGTGGTTTGTGTTTATGCTGTGTTACTGGACAGAGGTCTCCAGAGGTGTCAACATGTCAGGAGGGGCATTTCTCACCCTCTCCTCTGACCTATGCTATTTTTCTTCCCCCTGTTCTTCTGCTTATATCTCTGAAGGAGGCCTCTCCTGGGGAACATTCCTGAAACTTCACATTTCTGCTTACTCATCCAGCAGTCAGCACAGCAGCTGACCACTGTGTCTGGCTCCTATATTCATGCTCTCTGCCTTGGAGAAGGGCCCTGTACTTCAATCCCCAAGCAGAAAGTGCCCTTGATAGGGTAAGAAGTGATCAGCTGGCTTTCCTCTGTTTTTTTCCACCTTGATGTCTACAGGAATGTTCAGCTAGGCAAGACATGGAGGGCTCTGTCTCATTGGATCTCTAAAGCCAGAGCACAGCTTGGGGGTACCTGGCAGGTTCCTTACTCCTGTGCACCCTACTATACCTGGGGATGGGCTTGGCTTGGTATAGGGGTATGCCCTCAAGCTGGAAACCCTGGCAGTTGCGAATAAAAAGGGAGAATCTTGCTTTTGTTGGGGGTGGTTTCTCAAAGCAAACAGGCAGGCACCATAGTGCTTTTACACCATGAGCACAATGGTGTCCTTTCTGACCAAGAACCTTACAAGCCTGGGGGAGAAGATTCTAAGAGACCTAAGGAGATGTGCAAATAATTGGGTGGAATAGAGTGCTCTGAGGGACATCAGGACCCTTAATTCCCCTCTTTTCATCTGGCAAGCCCCAGACTCGGGGTCATTTCACCAGAAATAGCTTTGTCACTGTTTTTTTTTAAAGCAGGGGATATAGTGGCGATTGGATGGTCATTATAAGGTACAGGGGGCAAGACACAGGGTTTGTTCCTGCTGTGTGAGGACAGATGACCCTGTGTGATAGACACAGGGTACAGAGGAAAATGCTACAATGTCTTTGGCCACAGAGGGAGGAGGACCTGAATTAGTTGCAGATCCCCCAGTGGCCTGAGAGGGGAAGCAGCAGATACTCATGAGCAGCCGTGGAAACGTGAGCTGTAAGTTCCTAAGTGAGCTCTTCTTCCTGCCTACCTTTGAACTAGACTTGTTATTGACTACCATTTTGGTTGTCACAGAAACCCATTACTAGTTTCCCTCATGGCACACTAAGGAAAGGGCAGGACTCTGAGGTCCTGTCATAGATAGGTGTACATTCCTCCACTATACACACTCATAACCCATCATAAGGCACAGTCTATCAGAGACCCAGGGAAGACTTAAATCTTCCCTGCCTTTGGGCCATCTGCTCATGTCTCCGATGCTAGATCTCTACATGTGCTACGAGCTGACCTCTAGCCAATGTTCAGTACAGCGGTTCTCAGGACCTCCCCCTGTTCCTCTTCAACTCTTCTCTGACATCGATATTCAGGCCTGACTTGTTTCTCTTCTGGATGCTAACTTTATCAGCTTTCAGGGGATTATAGACCTTCAGCCTTCTCCTCTGCATTCTTTAATCCAGAATTCCTTGCTCCCCTGGGATGAGTCCCATCCTCCTCTTTCTGGTGTGAGGTGGCATAGTTATCAGCAGTTCTCTCTTCCATGCACCCCAGCCTTCTGTCAGGGTATTGTTCATGACCCCAGATGAGAAGTACCTGTGCTGGGGTTTGAATTGCCTCAACCACATGGAACAAGTGAGGAGAAGCAAATGAGCAAGTCATGGTCTTGGCTGTGATCCAAAGTTGTAGGCTTCTTGGAAAGGAGATGGTGGGGAGTGTGCTGTCTTGTATCAGTCAGCTCTGGATGCATTTTACAGAATAACAGGCTTTGTGCTGCCTTCCCAGGGCTGGGCTCCAGTGGATGCTGTCATATGGGAATGAGCAGTTATATAGATTTTCTTTTATTTGTGTACTGGGCAGTGTTTGTGGGGTGGGGCTTTTTTCCCCATCAAAGAAGCAGAGTTGCTTGCAGGGGAGGGACTCAGTACATGTCCAAAGCCCAGGCAATCTTTGTCCAGCTCTGTCAGAAGTCATGTAGGAGAGACTAAGACTAGCGAGTGGATTTTTTGGACATGTCTCAGCATTTTGCATGGCTACAGTGGGAAAACTCTGAGATGCAGGGTCGTCAGACTCCATCCCAGGATAGCGTCTTGCCCCTGGTATGCCTTTCCTGCCACTATTACATAGCCTAATGATTCTGGGCATCCGCCCACCCTATTGGGCAGATATCTTACAGATCAACATGAAGATGTACTTTGATGTAGTAAAGCAGTGTAGACAAATTAAGAATTTCATAATTCCTAATAATAATTTTATAGAATTCCTTTACACAAATTTATTTACCCAAATAATTTTGAGCCCTCTATCATATGAAAGCTGCAAATAGAGTTCTGTAAACCTTCGTGTGTCATGTGCTAATTACACTGAGAAGAGAAACAAGCTTAAGGCAAATTTATGATTAAGGAAAAACATTCAATCTAGGTCAGATCCAAGGATGAAGCCACAGGCGTCCACAATGATAAAGCGAGGCCATGTGAAACTTGCTTTGAACTTATGAGTTTATAGAATGAAACAGGACTTTGAAGTTACTGCGAACATCCTTCCGTAACTTCCTTCTTCATGGGGTAATTCTTTTTTAAGTAGAGAACTTTTTGTCTAAAAGCTATGAAAAGCTGAACGCAATAATAAAATGTGAGTGTAGCCATTTCTGCTACATCCAGAGCGTGTGGTTTTTTGCTTCTGTGACTCTCTCCTTTTCCTTTCTTTCTTCCTCTTCTTTTCTCTGTGGCTCATGAGGAGTTAACAAACCCCAAGCCTCTTGCCTGGCCAGCAAGGGGCCTCTGCACTAGAGGTAAAAGAGCAGAAGCAATTAAGCCTTTTTTCCCCTCAATCTCCTGCTGCCGAACAGCAGGAGTTAATTGCCAGAAGTCAGCTACATTTAGTCTTAAAATAGCAAAGAGTTAAGAAAGAAAAAATTACCCCCAATAAGATACTTTTGCCCCAGCAACTGACTTCTGCCACCACAGTCACAACTTTTGACCTCACAATCTCCACCAGCCACCCATTGCTGCCTGCTTCTGTCCACCTGAATGCCAGGAAGGTCCTGGAACAGCTCCCTGTTCTCATGATGGCTGCTTTGTAGAGGATAAGGTACCTCCTTGTCAGCTACCACTGACCTTGGCCTGTTGCAAGCAGCTGGGCACTGGCTTGTCTGCTTTTCAGGTAGAGAAAAATCCGCCGTTCTTTTCTTTTTTCTCTTCTCTTTTCTTTTCTTTTCCTCATCTAGTTCTTTCTCTGTGAAGACTGACTTTTATCTATGGCTCAGTTTTGCAGAGGGAATTCTAATCTTTCCAAGGGGTCTGTACATTTTTAAATTCCTCTTTTACTCTTTGGCAACCTCAATACATACATATATATATATATATATATACACACACATAGACATACATATACATATATATACATATATACATACATATATATATACACACACATATATATAATTTAAATTATTTTCAACACCTTATTACCTTCTCTAAACCCCCACTACCTGTAGTTCCTCCGTCTTTAACCTCTCCACCTCTAGCCCCTCCATCTCTAGCTGGAACCTTATTTCCAAGAAGTGAATCTTCTACTTTCATGTTTTCTTTTTGTGTGTGACACATCGAATTCTGAGTTTCTTGACTGAGCATAGGTGGAAGGTTATTTTCTGTAGCAAGAATCCATTATCAGTAGCTATATCACCATAAATAAAAAAGACACTCCCTCTTTTATTGCCTTTAACTGCCAATAGTCTCTCAGGTAGGGGAACAGCCTCATAGGCTCCTGACTCCATCCATCATGAAATGTTGATGAACCAAATCTTATGAAGATAACCACAGCCACCATGAATATACAAGTGAAATATCATGTCCAGAAGACATCATTTTGCTGCATACCTGTTCATAATCTGGCTCTTATACTTTTTAAATGCCAATCTTCCATGAATTTCTAGAAGTCTTGAAGTGTCTAAGGTTTTTTAAAAGATTACTTTGGAAAACTGCATTAGTTTCTGGTGCCATGGGTGATGATTACACTTTTGGTCCCATTGTCTATATTTTGCAGTGGAGTATTTTTATGTTGATTTTATTACTAACAGTACATTTTTAGTACTTTCTTCAAAACCTTTTACATTTCTAAAAGGCTCGCTAATTTCTTGCATAACTTTTTATTATTTGTGGTCTCATTGTACTAGACAACAGATTATATAAAATTTCTTTTAAAATATTAAGATTTATTTGCACTTAAATAATGAAAATATGCTGGAGCACTTGTGACAGCTCCTTGGCACAAGTGCCATTTTTACTCATCTTATCACTCCATTCTTTTAAATTTTTTCCTTTTATTAAAAATAGATACTTTTCTCACATAATTCATCCTGATTATGGTTTCCCCTCCCTCTACTCCTCCCAGCTTCGTTCCACCTCCCCTCCCTTCCAGATTCACCTGCTTTCTGCCTCTCATTAGAAAATAAACAAATGGGTTTCTATGGGATAAAAATAAAACAAAATATAATAAAACAAAATGATGCATCAGAACTGGATAAGATCATCAAACGGGGAGGAGAAAAGCTCAAGAGAAGGTACGGAATCAGAGACCCACTCACTCACACTCTGAGGAATTCCATAAAAGCACTAAACTGGAAGGCATGGTATTTGCACAAAGGACCCATATGGTTAAAAAGAGAAAAGAAAAAATACATATATGTTAAAATTAAAAGCTATATATTTAAAGAAGAGTGCAACAGGACATTATGAGACAAATAACTTCCAAAAGTAACACTGAGTTAATTTTCTGTTAGCCATCTACTGATAGACATTCAGTTTACTCTTAAGAGTAGTTTGTCTTCCCAGTGAGACTCCGTTGGAGGAAACTAATTTGCAAGTAGTTATCCGTTGGAGATAGCTTCTGGATAAGGGATGGGTGCTTGTGTTCACTTCTTATACCTCTAGGGGCCCATCTGATTGTCACTCTTCTTACAGAGCTTCATTTATTTCTGGCAGTAAAGCACTCTTAATCCTCCCCCTTCTCTCCTTTTATGTATATCTCTCTGTCTTTGTCTCTCTCTTTGCTTTCTCTGTCTCTGTCTCAGTTTTTGTTTCCCTTTGTGTCTCTCTCTTTCTCTCTGTTGTTATCTTTGCTCACACATGTTAATTGACAATTGGATAATACGGTATGACACCAATCACTCCCAATGTACCAATAAATGTGTTTTTTGTTTTTGTGGGGGTTTTTTGTTTTTGTTTTTGTTTTTTGTTTTTGATTATTTTTTGTCATTGGTGCAATTTTCGAACATAAACTTCTTGTTTCATTATTCTTAGTTTCTATCTCAATCTGTGCTTCAAAAACAACTTTCATTTAAAAAATCCCATGTTCCGTTATTTTTACATTCATATCTACATTCTTTTTTCTTTTTGAGACAAGGTCTTACCATGTATCCCTGTCTGACAAGAACTCCCTCAATGGACCAGGTTAGCCTAGAACTCACAGAGATCCATCTGTTTTTGCCTCCTTAGTCCTGGGATTAGATGCCTGTGCCACCACTATACCTGGACCACATCTTTAGTCATATTTGAATAAGTTTTAAATATTTGTATTCTTTGAACTCTTCATACATATATACAGTGTATCTTGACATACCCCCAAAGGTGTCTCTTTCACAGCAGTTGTCAACTGCTAGTACATCTTGGCTAGGGATGGAACATCAGGGGCCCTTCCTCCATCCATGCTGGAATAGTGGTTGGCTTGATCGTACACATGTTATATGCAGGTAACTACAGCTGCAGTGAGTTCACATGCGCAACAGCCATGTCTTGTTTAGCCATGTTAGCAAGCTACCTTCTGAATATTTATGTTTATATCCATTGTTTTGTGATGCTTCTTTCAAACTGACTAGGCATCATCCCTGAGGCTGAAGTCTCATCATCAACCGGATCCCTTAGAGCTGGTATGAGAGAGATACAGAGAGACAGAGACAGAGACAGAGAGACAGAGAGGGGGCAGACTAACCCCAATAACCCCAATGTATCTAAGGACTGGCTCCTTCTGGACTGTTTTTGAGACAGGACTTTGTCTATCATAGCACAGGCAAGCTTGAGTCCTTGAGACTTTCAACGGCTGAGGAGTAAGGGAATCCTGCTGTTACCAAAGCCATGTGCTGTGGAGAATCTTCTCAGCCATCCAGAGTGCTTTAAGAGTTTCCAGATCTGTTTCCTCCATTGATCTTTACCGGTGGCAGAATACTAGGAAACTTAATTTTCTGTTGAGAGAACGGAGGCTTCATGAAAGAGCATGGTATTCTCAATGCAGGCCAGCTGGTCAATGAATGAATTGAGTCTTGATCCAGCTCTTTCCGAATCTAGAGATTATTTCTGGGCTTCTCACTACATGTCCGGGACTGTGGTAACCATGCTCTTTGTCTCATGACATTCTCAGCATCAGCCTGTGATCAGCACTGATGAAACTGGGCTCAGAAAAGTCAACCCCTTTCTTGTTCCAGGCTGCACAGAAGTTCAATTGCAGTGGTAGGATCCTTCGCTGTAGCTGTGAGTTCTGAGGATATAGCTCTTGGACGTTCCATGGAGGTATGGAGTATGCTACTACTGAATAGCAGCCCTGCCCACCTACACATCCTCAGAGTGACCCTCAGCAACTCTGCTCAGGAAAACGGAACACAACAGGTTACAGCAAAAATGGAAATAAGGTGCTCACCCTTATTTCTTGATGAAGTATGCTCTAATCTAACTGGATGCTTGCTCGGGACTACCTTAGAGGCCACAGAGGTACTAGGCATAGGGTGTCAGGGAAGACTTATGGTTTGCTCCTTGAGCCTTTACAGTCCTGATGCTATGATCATTTCAAAGAAGAAACTGTAAAACCACTCTGCAAATCTGTCTCCATAGATTTAAAATGTGTGTTTATCTTAGGCCAAAGAAATGTGTGTTTATCAAGGCCCAGGCTCCAAAAACCATGAAGAAGCCAAATACCAGCTGGTGGCTGAGATGGAAGGATAGGTGAGGAAGGGAGCTAAGACTGTCTCTTTTGTTATGGTGAAGAAACATAGGTCCTGATAGAAAGCAGAGAGAAATAAAAAAATCTTTCACTTTCTTGTCCTGGCTGTGAAACAGTGGGTTTCAACTCACCACAAGCAGCTGTACAGGATAGAAGCCATGGTCCTTCCACATCTGCCTGAGTGTGGGTACCACCTGATGATAGTGCTAAATACCTCAAAGTAAGAGTTGGTCCCTCCAGAATTTTCTTCTCTTCTCTTCTCTTCTCTTCTCTTCTCTTCTCTTCTCTTCTCTTCTCTTCTCTTCTCTTCTCTTCCTTCCTTCTTTCCTTCCTTCCTTCCTTCCCTCCTCCTCTCTCTCTCTCTCTCTCTCTCTCTCTCTCTCTCTCTCTCTCTCTCTCTTTCTTTCTTTTCTATTCCAAGACCGGGTTTCTCTGTGTAGCCCTGGAACTCACTCTGTAGAACAGGTTGGCCTTGAATTCAGTGATTAGGCTGCCTCTGCCTGCTGAATGTTGGGATTAAAGGTGTGAGACTCCCATACCCACCCCCAGTGCCCAGTTCCCACCAACACTTTCAGTGGGAAAAATTAGTGTTTTCTTAATGCCTCTGTAGTTTCTGTTAGCTCCAGGACAAAAGTGGACGGAAGAGAGAAGACATTGGATTTGAGAGATGGCCAGAGAAAAGTAAGAGAGGGGCTGGCAAATTTCAAGAATAAAAGGACTTGTGACGTCTTTCAATCTTTGGAATGTATTGTATTGATTTTTCCTCAGACTAATTCTCACTCTTGTCTCTGAGACATATGCTGATGGACACAGAGGCACACACCTGTTATTAAATAATTGTGGAGGCTAAAGTAGGAGGATCTAGGGTTCAAGGCCAGTTTGGCCTACATAGAGAAAACTTGTAGCAAAATGAACCAAAATGCTAGTAGAAAATACCAACACAGATATGGATGCATGTAGCCAAATATTGGACTGTGCACGGGAACGCCAATGGAGGAGTTAGAGAAAGGACTGAAGGAACTGAAGGGGTTTTGCAACCCCCCTGAAATAACAACAATATCAACCAACCAGATACCCCAGAGCTCCCAGGGACAAAACCACCATCCCAAAAGATCACATGGATAGGTCCATGGCTGCAGCAGCATATGTAGCAGAGGATGGCCTTGTTGGGCATCAATGGGAGGAGAGGTCCTTGGTCCTGTGAAGGCTCATTGCCCCAGTGTAGGGAAATGTTGGGGGTGGGGGGTGAGAGGCGGGAAGGAGTGGGCAGTTGGGTGGGGGAACACCCTCATAGAAAAAGGGGGGGGGGAAATGGGAGGGGGAACTTGGAAAGGGGCTAACATTTGAAATGTAAATAAATAAAATAATCAATAAAAAATGAAAAAAAGAAAAGGAAATATAACTTAACAGATGGGGATGTATTCATTATACAGTGCTTGCCTGCACTGTGTGAAACCTTGAAATCAATATCCAGCAGTAGAAAAAGAAATGTCATCAGTATTTCACGTATTCAGGGTCCACGTCTTTCCATTGGCCAGCACTAAGTTTTTGAAGTTGCCTGCCTGCTTCTGAATCCTGCATCCAACTCTGACAGACGTGTGGCCCAGGGGAGGTTAATTAGTTTCTCTATGTCTTGGATTCTACAACTTTAAAGATGTACAAAGTAGTAAGTATGGTTACAAGAGCCCAATTGAGTAGTTTTGTTAGTACAGGAAAAGTATTTACAGTCCCCTGATATAGAGGGCGACACACATGTAAGTATTGTTCCTGCATTCTTTTCTTCCATGATTCTTTCTTTCCTGGATTTGTCTCCTTCTTTCTACTTATTTTCTATATTCCACCTATCTGAGTTACCAATGAAAGAGAAGTAAATGGGGGTTTTCAGCCATAGATTTCATACAAAGGGGTTATTACATGTTCATTTATACTAACATACCTTTAGAAGAGTTCACCCACACAGGACACTGCAAAGGTGTAAAGGGCAGAATAGCAGGCCTAGCAACTTGAGTTGGAGCCGAAACTATAGCCTTGATGCAGAATTTCCCCTCTCAAAACATTTTTTGTTTTTTTGCTTTGTTTTGTTTTATTTATTTATTTATTTATTTATTCTTTTGTGCTGATACCTTCAACAAATTGGATGAGACCTAGCCATGTGATGGACGGAATCTCCCTGATGAAAGTCAGCTGGCTGGGATATAGTCACAGCTACAGAAACCTCCAAATCTGTACCTAGATGAGAAACTAGATACTATTGGGACCTGTCTAGCCAGGGAGACACATGCCAATCCGTAGCCCAACTCCTATGTCCCCTTGATAGTGTGTGTGTGTGTGTGCCATGCTGCAGAGTTACTGTGCTCTCCTGTTACTGTAAGTACCCCTGCTGCCTATCCCATGGACAGGAACTAGAATTGTCTTTTTTTTTTTTCTTTTTCTTTTTCTTTTTTTCAGAGCTGGGGACCGAACCCAGGGCCTTGCGCTTGCTAGGCAAGCGCTCTACCACTGAGCTAAATCCCCAACCCCTGGAATTGGTTCTTAAACTGTGTTTTAGTCAGAGAGCTGGCAGCGTGGGAAAACAGAATGAGATCTATGTGTCTTACAAGACTTTTCTCATTAGCATTTTACCAGGGTTCCAGGAAAAAGAAAATTGATTTTAAAGGCTGTGTGTGTGTGTGTGTGTGTGTGTGTGTGTGTGTGTACATGCATGAGTGTGCATTGGGAGGCTTTGCTCAGAGCAGACAAAGCATTTGCAGTGTGTATGTGCAGATTCCTTCCTATACAATGCTAATATAAAGCCTACAGTATATAAAACCATCATCATCACCTCTCTCTGAAACTTGCATGTTCCTGTCCTTTTTGATGATGGCTTGTCTGGCTGCACTTGCCTAGGTTAGGAATATGATATAAAGAGGTTCCAGCGCTAGGATGAGAGATTCTGGGTTTTTCATACGGAGAAGCTTGGCCCGCAATCAGGAATAAACCAACAACAAGCTTTTGTAAATCTGCTTGTTTCCATTTTCTCAGTCTCCCTGGAATGTTCTGTACCTTTCGTTTGATTGCTGGGCCTCACGAGTGCATTGGCTGCCTCTTGGCTGTGTCTTATCATCATCACATAACGATTCCTGGTACCGGTCCCCAACTTTGTCTTTTTTTCCCCATCTTTATTAACTTGAGTATTTCTTATTTACATTTCGAGTGTTATTCCCTTTCCCGGTTTCCTGGCCAACATCCCCCTAACCCTTCCCCCTCCCCTTCTGTAAGGGTGTTCCCCTCCCCATCCTCCCCCATTACCGCCCTCCCCAACAATCACGTTCACTGGGGGGTTCAGTCTTGGCAGGACCAAGGGCTTCCCTTCCACTGGTGCCCTTTACTTAGGCTATTCATTGCTACCTATGAGGTTGGAGCCAGGGTCAGTCCATGTATAGTCTTTAGGTAGTGGCTTAGTCCCTGAAAGCTCTGGTTGCTTGGTATTGTTGTACATATGGGGTCTCGAGCCCCTTCAAGCTCTTCCAGTTCTTTCTCTGATTCCTTCAACGGGGTCCTATTCTCAAATCAGTGGTTTGCTGCTGGCATACGCCTCAGTGTTTGCTGTATTCTGGCTGTGTCTCTCGAGAGATCTACATCCAACTTTGTCTTTCAATCTTTTCTTGGGTTTTAAAAGCTGGAAGATAAGAAATGTGGTGCTGAGGGGCAGGCCCCAGGGATGCCAACACTGAACCCAGCTTCGTTTCCAAGGTCTCACTTGGATGGACCATTTCCTTGATGCCTGCCTCTTTTTTCTATGGCTGTGACACTTTTTTTTTTTTTAAATCTTGACTGCAGTTTTCCCTCCCTCCTCTCCTCCAAGTCCCTCCCACCCAACTCTCCTTCCCCACAGTTCTACACTTTCTCCTCTGTTTCTCTTTCAACAAATAGCAGGCCTCCCAGGGATATCAACTGAACATTGCATTAACAATGTTGCAACAAGACTAGGCACATTCCCCTCAAATCAAGGTTGGACAAGGCAAACTAGGAGGAGGAAAGGAAAAGCAGACAACAGAGTCAGAGACAGCCCCTGCTCCCACTGTTAGTAGTCTCATAAGAAGACCCAGCTACACAACTGTAACGTGTGTACTGAGGGCCTAGGTCAGACCCATGCATGCTCTCTGGTTCGTGGTTCAGTGTCTTTGAGGGTCTAAGAGCCCACATTAGTTGATTCTGTGGGTTTTGTTGTGGTGTCCCTGACCACTCTGGTTCTTAACAATCCTTCTTTCCCCCTCTTCCACAAGACTCTCTGAGCTCTTACTCATGTTTGCTTGTGGGTCTCTGCATCTGTTTTCATCAATTGCTGGATAAATCCTCTCTGATGATAATTGAACTAGGCATCAATCTATGAGTATAGCAGAATATCATTAAGATTCACTGCATTGATTTTTTTCCTGGTCACGTTTGGTTCTGTCCTAGGTCCCTGGGTTTTCCAGCCTCTGGGTCTTGGCCCTCCAGGCAGTGTCACGGGTGGGCTTCCTCACATGGAATGGTTCTCAAGCTGGAACAGTCATTGATGGGCCACTTCCACAATTTCTGTGTCATCTTTTCCCCAGCTTTCAACCTAACAATTTGTCCTGGCTGTGGGAAATGTTTTTTCCCCATCTAGCAGCATAGAACTTGTGTCACTTATCCTTTTCATTCATTGGCTGCATCTTGATGCTATGCTTCCTGTGAGTTAGAAATCAGATTGCTGGATGTTTTCTATGAATCTGGATGAACCCTTCCATAGGCATCCAAGGCCTGCTAATAGAGGACACCAAATGGCAGGATGAGAAGTTAGGAACCAGAGAGCATATGTCCACATTCAGGATCAAGGGCTTTCTGCAGACAACTACTACCCACTCTCATCCCTGTGCTTGAGTCCTTGCTAGTAGACATAGGGTAGAAGAAACAAAGGAAAAGGTGGTCATTTCAGTTCTGGCTTCCATAGATAGCACTGTATTAGAGCTGTGGACTGGTCTTGGGGCCTGACCTCCTTTATTGCTTCTTACCTAACCTCCCCATTTGTAACTATTTATGACTTAGGCTCCTCTGATCTTGTTGGGGTAATCTGGTTTCTTTTTTCTGTTTCCCTTTCAGGCTACTAGCTATTTCTGTCGTCTGAGAACCAGAGTCCTCCATCTTTACATTTCTCCAAAGAATCTATCTGCTTTCACTCAACTGGCAGCTCTTGGCATCTGGCCAGGGCTGGGACAAGCTTCCAATTATAACAATCTGTGGTCAGCATTTCTGAGACATTTCCCATACACCCCAGGCATTCACCTTCATACTCCTATGCTTTTTACCCTGATCTTTTTGGTGTACAACCCACATACCAGCCTGGGCCCTGAGGGAAATGTTTGTGTAACATTTTTCCTCTGAATGGCTTTGGAGTTGATGTGTCTGGATTTTTATTATGATCCATGTTCTATCTCAGATTCTCCCGTGACTTTGAAAACACAAATTTGCAAACTACTTTCAATGTAAGTCTGATTTGTTCCTGACCCTCAGAATTCTAAAAGGGCAGTTGGAGGTATTCCTGAAGAATTCGGTGTATCTACCTGGCTTCAATTTGCACAGAGCTAGAGGCATCATGGCTGTTGGGCCATATTCTTGTCCCAGGAAAGGTTTTTGTACTCATCCTGTCCTCAAAGCAGAATATATCTTTCTTCTCCTTTTATTTAGTATATCCTGCCCACCAGTAATGTTCCATACTGAACATTTCACCTCAAATTCCAATAAAGACTTTCTAGGAGTTGTTTCTGGTCTTAAAATTCTAAGTCAGATTCCCTGATGCACATTCGGTAGCAGGAGAAATGCCTTGTTTTACCTGCATATCCAAGTGAGACTTCCTAGTGTATCTGGACTTCCAGGTGAGTCTTACTTGATGAAATTGCAATGCTTCCTCAAAAGACTCACTGGGCACTTCCACTCTAGGAAAAAAAACTGTCTAGTGTATCTGTCCTTCATGGCAAGATCCCCAGATCTACTTCCTCTCCTAGGTGAGCCTCAATCTTGTATCTACACTTCCAAGACTGTGTTCTCGATGCAGTTATATAACATGATATCTAAGAGTGCCACGTAACTTTCAGATGGGACCGCCTCCTTCACCCAAACTCCCAGGAGAGATATCCTCATGTGACTGAATCTTCATGTTGGATGCACCATCTCTTTCAGGTTTGTATCCCTGCTATACCTCTAATGATTCTTCAGGATAGACCTGACCTTGTAGATGAATCATATCTTCTGCATATCCAGGTTAGTCTCCCTTGTCCAAAAATCTCTTCAATAGGACCTCTCTGTAAAACTGAATTTTCCAATGAGTTCATATGTACCACAAGAGCATCTAGATACAGCTCAATGGCTCATCTTCACGGACAAGTACTATTCTGCTGTTACACATGCATTCTAGGTGTGGCTTGATGGTACAATTGTACTTCCAGGTGATACTCTTTGGTGTCCTGTCTTCCTAGGTCAGAATCCCCAACATGTGCCTAGCCTACATTTCTAGGTCAGAGTCTATTGCAACTTGTACTAAAGAGGTTAGAAAATTTGGCTCAGGGCAGAGAGGTGGGAGGGAATGGGTGGGTGGGTGGGTGGAGGAGTACCCTCATAGAAACAGGGGGAGGGGATGAGATAGCGGGTTTGCAGAGGGGAAACTGGGAAAGGGGATAACATTTGCAATGTAAATGAAGAAAATATCCAATAAAAAGAAAAATTACAATTGAAGCTAAAATAAAACCCCAGAAACAATAAAATTATGTTTAGAATTTTTTTAAAAAAACAAAGAATCTCCAACATGTGCCTAGCTTACATTTCTAGGTCAGAGTCTATTGCAACTTGGATTGAAAATTGGGCTCATCTGTACCTGTGACATGAGACTCTGTTGACTATTTACTCTTGGATGGGATATCCCTTCCACGCCTGTTGTCAGGTAAATTTCTTGGGTCACCTGTACTGACCTTCCTTATTGTTCCTGCATCCCCAGGTAATTCTCCCTGATGAATCATACCTTCTAGGTCAAATACAGTGGCGCCTCTGCACTTACACACTATTTTATTGGGCAACTTAAATCTCCCTGTAGAACCAATAATTTGGATGAGTCTACCCATTCTTTGATACAACTGTATTTTAAAGTGAAGCTCCCCAGAGACCCTGCACTTCCAAGTGAGATTACCTACTGACCTAGAATTGCCGAGTGTTTTGTTGTTTCCTCTTATTACCATGTTGAGGTACTCTGACATAAGTAACTTCGGGGAGAAAAGTTTTATTTGGCTCACAGCTACAGGTTGGAGGGCAACATGACAGGGAAATGGCAGCAGCAGAAACTTGAAGCAGCAAGCCACATTATGTCTGCAGTCAGAAGAAAAGAGTGATGACCACATGCATACAAATGGTTACCTCCCTTTACCCACTCTTATACTGCCCAGGACCCCCTGCCTAGGTAACGATCCTGACCACAATTAAGACAAGTCTTTCTGTCTGGCTTAACTAGGGTTTTATTGCTGTGAATAGACAGACTGACTAAGGTAATCTTTTTAAAGGCAAACATTTAATTAGGCTAGCTTACAAGTTCAGAGGTTCAGTTCACTATCATCATGGTAGGAAGCATGGCAGCATGTAGGCTGACTTGGTGCCGGGGGAGCCAAGAGTTCTTCCAAAGGCAGGGGAGGGTCTCTTTCTACATTGGGCAGAGACAGAGCCTAGAAGCCTCGAAGCCCATTCCCACAGTAACACACTTCCTTCAACAAAGCCACACCTCCTTATAGTGCACTCCATATGGGTCAAGCATATTCAAACCATCTCAGCTAATGTAGAGAAGACAATTCCCCATGAGCATTCTCAGAGTCATTTTTTCCAAGTGATTTTAGACTTTGACAAGTTGACAACACTAACCATTTCACTGCCTGAGTTTATCTGGTGAAACTTGTAAGACCCACTGTTATGACTGTACTTAGTCTCCCTGAAATACCTGCAAATCTGTTGCATCAGCATCTTATACTTAAGTCAACAGTTAGACTCCCCAGTATACTTAACCTTCCACAGGAGACTTCAGTGTCTGCCTCCCTTCCAGACAAGCATCCTTGGTATAAGTAGAGTTCCAACTGAGTCTTCCTAGGAAAATAGAACTTCCAAGTCACTCTTCCTTCTCCACATGCACTTGCACTTGAAGCTCTGCAATGCACCTTCAGTTCAGATGACAGTCTCTGGGGCATCTGTGCTCTCAGGTAAGATTTCCTATCGTGACTTAATTTCCTGGTGAAATATTCTGTTGCATGTCATGTTGTGATGGTTCATAAATCTTGGCTTAGGGAGTGACACTATTAGGAGGTGTGGGTTTATTGGAGCAGGTGTGTCACTGTGGGTGTGGACTATAAGACCCTCACCCTAGCTGCCTGGAAGTCAGTCTTCCCACTAGCAGCCTTCAGATGAAGATGTAGAGCTCTCAGCTTCTCCTGCACCATGTCTGCCTGGATGCTGCCCTGCTCCCAGCTTGATGATGAAGGACTGAACCTCTGAACCTGTAAGCCAGCCCCAATTAAATGTTGTCCTTTATAAGAGTTGCCTTGGTCATGGTGTCTGTTCACAGCAGTAAAATCCTAAAACAGAAGTGCACTTCCAGGATAGTTCCCAGATGTGTCTGGACTTCCATGAAGAACTCACTAGGGCACCTTACTGTGAAGTAAGCCTCTGGTGCATCTGTCCTTACAGGGGAGACACCCTTCATTCACCTGCCCTCTTAAGTGAGATTCCACGGTGCCCCTGAAATCACTTAGGCTAACTTGGTTCACTTTCTAGTTGAATCTCCCTGGAGATGAACAAAAAGGTGGGATTCCCTGGTGAACTTGACCTCCATGTGAGCAAGACTCTGTCTTCCATTTGAACTGCCAGGAAAGACTCCACCTTGCCCTCCTTTGTCCCTGTGCATTTGAACTATCAGGTAAAATGAAGTCTTGACAGCTCTCTGGAACCCTTCCAGTGATTGGAGCCCATAGGATTTCCCCCTCCCCTTTGGGTCTTCCTAGTCTTCTTTGTATCTTCCTAGTTTTCTTCACAACTCTTTCTTCATTCTCACTGTCTCTTCTTCCATCTCAGATGGCCTCTGCTACCTCTCTTTCTGGCCACTTTTGCCCTGGAAACTGTTGGGAACTCTTTAGTTTCTGCCTTTATGGTAGTACCACATCTTTACTTGCTGCTATTTCTGCTGTTCTAAAAACCTCCTTAGAATATCCAGAGAGTTCCCAGTACTCATTGCTGACAGGAAGGCAATCTAGCAGGCTGACTAGCTGCTCATCAGCGGCTGGTAATTACAAAGTCCACATTCATAGACTCCACTAACTGATTACAAAGCCACTTGGAAACATACTGCATCTTTTCTATAAATCTGCAGATTTCTTCCTTTGTCTTATTCACTCTAATCCACTGGGAACAGAGGCCCTATCTTCTCTGCCCTGAGCCCTTCACAATAGAGTCCCTGTCCTCATATCTTAGGGACTCTCCCAGAAAGGTCCTGCTCGCTGTCCCTGCTCCTGACACCACAGCCACAATATCCTTTCTTCCTATTCCTTTACAAAACAGTAATGAGAGCCACTTGTATTGAGGTGACCCCTAATTCCATGAGTGTGGGGAACCTTGAGGCATCCCACATGAGCAAAGGCACACTAGGAGGATTGATGTTCCCTTGGAGCAATCCCATCCCCCAGGCTGCACTTTAACCTCATTTTCCTAGATTCTACATCCTTATAGGATCTCTAGGTCAGCTTCTCTGGGCTAGATGGGCTCCCCACTGGGTCTTTCAGACAAGAGCACTCTCTAAGTCCCCTCTTCCTGTCCTAGCCTGTCCCTCCATTCTGAACTCCTGCCTGCCCCTCTAGCCTCTCAGTGCACTGCCTGAGCTCTTCAGAGAGAAACTGTTCAATCTAACAGGCTTGTATACTTTCCAGCTTTAGGGTCCACCAAGATTATATCACACCCACCCCAAAGCAGCAGTGATACAGCATAAATAGGTTCCACAGAGCATGACAATAGCAAACTCTGGCTCTGTCAGCTGACTAGAAAGTTTCTTTCATACCCTGTCCAGCTGGATTTTCCCAGCTTGGGTCATGTAGGAATAAAATGGGGTATGTGGCTGACTCTTTCTCTTCCCACTGCTACTGTGATCACAGGCTCTACGTGGACCAGGCAGGATGTTTTCCTAAGTACAGTTTTGCAATAAAAGCCTCCCTAACAAAGACAAGAAGCCGAGGAAGGAGAAGAAAGACGGCTAGTATACCATTCGCCAAGAAAAACTAATGTAATCTTCAAGAGTCCAGCTGGGACTGCTCTCTAAAGATCACCACAGCCTGGCTTGGCGAGGCTCACCGATGGGACCCTCACCCGAGTACTCCGCTGCTCCTCCCAACACATTGTAGGCAATTTAGCTCCTCTAATTTCAGGTGGTTTCTAGATCTCTTGGCGGGCCTGGAGTGTACAGTGAGTGTGAGTAGAGGGTTCCATCTATACAGACACAGTGGGGAGTCTGCATGCATCCAGTGTGGCTGCTTTAAAGTCACCCACACTCCTGATATAACTCTCACTCACTGTTCTGTGGGTGAGATTAATAAACTCCTTAGTTACCCAGTGTGAATTTAAGTGCAATCATACATCGGTCTGCCATTGGGAAGAAATTTTGGCAAAAATGGCTCAGGACTCAGAAGGGGGCACACTACATAGAACAGTTGATACAACACACTACTCCACACACATACAAAATATACCACTCAACATTCATATCACAACCCCCAGCATATCCCACTACATATAGATGCAGAAAACATAAATATCACAACATACCACTCAACACAGTACACACCATTGTATACATTACTCAACAAGTAACAGCACACAACACAATTGTTAATATGTATGTTCACACACACAACACACTTCATACACAACACAGCTATATTATAGACATACACAAAACCCCTACTCAACACAGAATACATGTACTCAGGCTGAGCTTTTGATATGGAGAAAAGAGATGGTAGGTAGCCCACCTCCAGATAGTGCTTCACTTGAGAAGGCTGTAGACTTTAGCTATTGCCTACGCTCACTTGGGAGCAATTCCAGACAAGCCAGCAGAATTCAGGCTTTTTCTAGACACAACAGAATATTATCCCTAAAGAGTTCCTAGAAAGAGGACAGATGGTTTGGCAGAAGGGTAAGTGTGAAGGGGGAATAAATATGCATTTAGATGTGTGGATGAGGAGGAAATGTGTGGAAAGATGGATTAATGGGAGGATGGTTGGGTGAGTGGATAGATGAATGGAAGTAGGAACAGACAGATGTGTGGACAGTTTGACTGATGAGTGGGTAAGTGGGTGGATAGTTTAAGGGAGGAGTGATTGTATCAGAGAGTGGGATGAGTGGGACATTAAAGATAAGTGTTTAAAGAGCAAGGAGATGCCTAATAATGAAAGGCCTAAAGTGGGGCTAACATCTATTTGTCCATCAGAACACAGTGTGGCCAATAAACAAGCAACAGTTAATGTGGCCTGGGTTGGGATGGTCAGCTGTTAGAAATAAACCCTGCTAGAGAAATCCAGAAGGGAGAAGAAAGACAGATGGCTGAATCTCACCTGCTTATTTTTACCTGTGCATTTATGTATGTGTGTGTCTGGTAGTTTGTGTATGTATGATTGTGTCTGTATATAGATGTGTTAGAATGCATATTGACTTGTCTTTTGAAGGCTGTTTCTATGCCTGGACTGTACGGGAAAACTCACTTGTTTGCCTGTCTGAATGTCATTCTGAGAGTGTTTGGCTATATTGTCTGAGCATTTGCATGATTTGTTTGTGGCTTTTGCTCACCACATTTCATGGATAGGGTTTCTTGCTTTGCTTTCTCCTGACTCCCTCCCTCCCGGATGGACTGCTAAATGTTTAATAACTGCCGCCAGGGACAAAGGTTGAGTAAACGCTGAGTTTTATTCTTGATGATACCCATAGGACAGATGTACATTGGTAGATTTGAAACCCCACCATTACTGAAAGCAGTGCTGGTGATAATTGTGTGTGTGCAGACAGCTTGCCAGAGCTGTCTCGAAGGTACCTCAGCCAAGGTTTGACACCTTACTTGATAAAGTTTCAGTGATCTCATACTACCTTGGTTATGTGATTCAAGGGGTTACCCGAGTGAGCATTGAGTAACTTTCCTGTGCAGGTTTGAATTAGAATGGCCCCCATAGGCTCTTAGATTTAAATGCTTGCTCCCTGGTTGATAGACTATCTACTATGAAGGATTAGGAGGTATGATCTTGTTGAAGAAAGTGTGTCACTAGGGATGAACTTGGAGGTTTCAAAAGCCAATGCCACTTCTCCCTCTGCCTGTGGGTAAGATGTAAGCTCTCAGCTACTGTTGTAGCCCCATACCTGCCTGCCTGATGCCATGCCCTCCACCATGATATTCAGAGACTCAGCCTCTGAAACTATAAACAAGTCACCGATTAACTTCTTTCTTTTATAAATTGCCCTGCTCATACTGTCTGTTCACAGCAATAAAAGAATAAGTAAGACGTTTCCCCCTACCCATGTAGTCAAGACTGGCCTAGAGTATTCTTCCTAGCCTGTCGGACTAACTGAGTTGCAAAATACTGAGGTGGGGATCAAAGATCAAGGCAAGACTCTTCAGCTAAATGGCCAGGGGTGCCTCCAGATTTATACATACAGACCCAAGTCCTGGTGGTCTTCCTGCACTTTCAGCATGGTCACAAAGGGTCTTAGTTCCTTTTCCTGTTGCTTTGATAAAATACCCTGACGAAAGCAACTTAAAATAGAAGGGGTTTGTTTCGGCTCACTATTTCAGGTTACAACTCATCAGCGAGGAAGTCTGGCAAGTGCTGGAGGGAGCTGGTCACATCACATCCTTAGTCAGGAGCAGAGAGTAATGACTACGTGCCACTGCTCAGTTGCATTTCTTCACGTATGTAATCCGGGATCCCTTGTCTAAAGAGACTGGCTACAGTTAAAATTCCTCCCAAATGAGTGTAATCAAGATATGACCGTACAGGCTTGCTCATGGGCCCAGTCTCCCAAGTGATTCTAGAGTCTGTCACAGTGATGATTAGCACTATCCAGAAGACCGAGCCATCTCCACCTTCACTCCCACCTCCACGAAGCCCTCCCAGCTCAAACAGTCCCTCACAGACAACAGCATCACTGCCCTGAAGATTCTCACTTAATATGGGATGTATGGATTCAACAGATCCAGCACTGGTGACAGAATTCATTAATCCACTCTAAAAATTGAATCTCTTCTTCCCCTCTGTGTCCATGTATTGTGCTAGAAGCTGAGAGCCCAGACACAATGGTATAGATCTGTCTTCCTGAAGGTTTCCTAAATGCTCCTCTGATTCTACAAGCACTGGTTCCTTCATGGCGCTATGCTCTGGCTCTACTTGGGCTCTGCTAGTAGATACGAACTCATGGGTACCTTTTAGCACACCTCTCCCAGAAAGGGCTTGCATAGTCCAAATCAAATGGCTCCACCCCCTGGATCTCCTTGGTCAGTGAGCGTGCTAGTCATGTAGGAAATTTCATCTATCGAGGAAAGACCCTACTGTGGGTCCATTCTCTTGTCCCTCACACACAGAACATGGAACAAGGATCTCAGGCTCTTTCCCTAGTTCTGCCATCAGATCTCTGTGTCAGCAGGGGAGAGAGAGAGAGAGAGAGAGAGAGAGAGAGAGAGAGAGAGAGAGAGAGAGAGAGAGAGAGAGAGCATTCCTGTAGCAGATGGGCCTAGGACAAGATGGCCCCAGGGACCTCCCAGTGTAATGGACTGGGAACTACTTCATGGTTGTTGTCCAGCAGGGTGAGAGTGCACTGCGGCCTTTCCCTCCCACTGAGTATCTCACCATCTGAACATTCTTGGCTATAAGCTTTACTCTGGCAATTTTCCCAGGGCCAGCCCCTCCTCCGCCATCTCCCCTATCCAACACTAACATCCTAGGCAGCCACCCCATCTTGAACAGGCATGGTCTCAGAATGACTCTGCACAGGACCTTTATGACTCCCTGCTCTCTTCAGGACAATGTGTAGAATACTCATTTTTATTTGGTTGTCCTGGGCCTACTCTGGGTCTCTTGTTGCTGCCCAGACCCCTCAATCTCCTCCAAGGCAGGCTCTGTAACCACGAGACTGGCCAACTTGACCCATCGGTTCATCCTTGGGTAAAATAGTTTTCAGTCCTATGCTGTTTCCTTTATCCCTGAGTATGCAGGAAGTGTTAAAATAGCAGGCAAACAACCTGTGTGAACAGGCAGAGTATCCTGTGACAGAGACACACAGACAAGTGAGAGAAAGGGCAGGTCATATACAGACAAGGAAGGGTGAGCAATAGAATTGGAACAGGCCATTCTGGAGAGTTGCTAGTGGTTCCAGAGGACAGTCAGTTCAATAGTAGAGGCAAAAAGACCCCACTGAGAAGATTATAAGCTAGGCAGAAAGTACAAAAGCCTGAGGTAGCACTTTACTGCAGGGTCTCAGAGAGTCAGTGTAGCTAATGTAGGAGGGAGGAGGGTGCTGCAGAAGTCATGCTCAGAATATGACAGGTTTCCTGGCAACAGACTTGTGGACTGATCTAGAGAACGCAGATATTTCAACAAGTTACTAGTGGTGCCTGGCACAAAATAATTCCTCCATGTGTACGTTTGCAAAGATGCCAGGCGCTGTCTGCTCAGCCTTCAAACAACATACAGTCATCAAATCCTTATGGAGTCCTCCCCTCCCAAGTCTGCTTTACAGACAGAGGTGAAACACAGGTGAAGTAACGTGCCCAGGAGACCATAGCATGTCAAAAGCAGAGCCCCACCCATGGTTTTGTTCCTCATGAACAATGACTTTCTCCTATAGAGCAGAGACTTAGTCTGGTTAGGAGACATCACAGTATTCACTAATGCTCAGAGACCGGCTAGGACCTGGCTGAGCAGAAGATTGCAATGTGCCTTGTCCTTATAAACTTCGATGTGTGGGATTAACCTACCTATGCCAACACTCACCTATTACTTATTCAGACGCACCCATTAACTCACTTCTATGAATTCATTCAATAAATGCACTGTAGCCAGACTTTTTTCTTGAGCTTTGAAGAAGATGCTGGAAAGTATCAGTGTTGTCTTCAGGCAGGAGCCTTTAGATAAAGACAACTGAGAGAGAATCCCAGGGGTGACCAAACTCAAGAGAGGCATCTTTTCTAGGCATGGCTTAGAGGGCACTCCCTTCTTGGGTGGAGTGACCACTGCTTCCGTTCCCCTCATAGTTGTCTCAGGGATACTACAGACCCTGTAGCCACTCCTTTCCTGTGCTCCATGTCCTGATTACAAGGGGAAGATGATGTGGCTGGAGTGACGTGACCTCACAAATTCATGTACAGTGATTCAACTGACTTACCTGCTGAACTGAGGCTCTGCTGAACACTGTACCCCAGAGGCCTGCAGACAGGCAGGAACCAATCAGAGTGCCTGCAGCCTCTCTTGGAGCCAAGGAAACCAGAGAATGGGACTTGTGGCCTAAACAGGAAGGCAAGTACAGTAAGGCCAAGTTCATCTGAGCAACAGAGTTCCAGTCACTGGGTGTATCAAGAAGGTCAAAGGGAGCTCCACGGCATTGAGTGTATAGACATGTCAGAGACATGCCTAACCATTCTTTCCCTGTAGTAATGGTAATGAGGCAATATATGGAGTAGTGCCTGGACCTCACAGATGCTGGGTACTTCTATCCTAGGAGTCTCTTGGCTTTATATCATTCTAGAAGATCTGTGTGGTTCACAAACTGTAATCATGGTGGATAGAACTAGGGTCCCATTTAAATGGGACTTCAAGATCCATATGTTTAAGAAACCAAGAGGTTCTGACTTCTACCCAGGAAGGTCAACGGGGAATGGGAGGCCTAGAAGAAAGTGAGGGTAGAGGGTAGTGGGAGGTGGCAGCATGGCTAGACTCTGAGCTATCTGTTTCATAATCTAGGAATGCTCAGATTGCCACCCTCTTTCACACACACACACACACACACACACACACACACACACACACACACACACACACCCGTAAAACAAGAGTGCAGAGCAGGGTATGGCTTACTCCTGGGGACAAATCCACCAGAGATCCCTAAATCCCATCACTTCCTACAGACTGATTTTTTTATATTTCTCAGACATGATCAGCAGGCTCAGGTCTCTAAGCAGAAAGGAAATGAGAAAATGCACTTAGGACCCCCGCTTAGGACTTCTGAGTTCAGATCCTGCACAGGGACTTAGGTTCCCGTTCTCCAGCTATGCTGAACATTCTTAAAGGTGGCTGGTGAGTGAGAGACGGATGAGCAGAGCATTCTTAAAGGTAGCTAGGTGAGTCAGGGACAGTATCCCTGGGCAACTGGTAGGCCATGAGGCTTGACAGCAGCAGCTGCTTGCTGAGTCTTCTATGTACAAGGAAGAGCTGCTTTCTACATACAGCCCAGGTACAGTCGGCCTGGATCCTTTGGGGCGGGGAGTGGCAAGTACATGGAAGGAATCTCGGAGTTCCATGTGCTGCAGATTCAATAACTTGTTTTGCTCCCCTGTCCTCAAAGCTTCAGAGATGACTGTTCTTGGCTAGGTCCAAGTATGTCACCCTGATTCACATGCGGTAACTTCCTTCAATGCCTGTCATCACTTCCCATGATACCTCCTGCATGGAGGCCCAACTTTCTTGATCAGAGACATCTGAGATGAAGCTGTCAATAGAGAAACTCACATCAGTAACACCATTCTGTTGCTGGGTATCCTTGGGATGGAAATTCACCCTCCCTTGGTAGTAGTTTCCCAGCACTGAAAAATCTCATCTGCTTCCAGGGGTTTTTGAAGGTTTCTTGAGCTAATGGAAAACCTGGTCAAAAGGAAAAGCAGAACAACTAAGAACACCTCAGGACTGGGCAGGTAAGCCAGGCTTCTGAGAAAGAGGCAATGAGATTTGCTTGTCAGCACCATTGGCTGCCAGTGGGTACCATCCACCTTACTCCATGTTATTTTCTCCAAAAATATTTGAAATTTTAAAACACTTATGCATATGGGTGTTTTGCCCTGGGTTTTAAACTGTGTTTAAGACTCTGTTTAAAGTACCAGGCATGTTTTTCCTTCTGTGAAGTGGTTCACAAATCATTTTTACCTCAGCCCCCTAAGGCTTACAGAATGCCGCAGAGGGAGAGGAAAGAATGTCAGGGATGTGAAATGTTATCTTCAGGCCATCACACAGTCATTTTGAACATGATCTCACTCACAGCAGCTGTGGTTGCCTTCACTGGTCCTGTACAAAGCTGGGCCTGTCAACAGCAAGGCGTAGAATGAGGAACTGCTCAAGGGGGCGCCATCCCTCACTGGTGAACTTTGGTTAGCCCTAAGATTCCAAGACGGGGCACTCGGTGCTTGCGTTGTGTACCAGAAGATGAGCACGCTGGGTATTAATGGTATCTCAGTGTGGGTCTTAGTGACCACAGAGAGTTCTGGTCAAAATCAGAGGTTTGGTCACAAAACAAAAGGTCATGCATGATGGGGGCAAGGAGACCTGTAAGGAGAAAGGGGGATGAAAGGGACTGTGGAGATAAGATAGGGCAGGGGTGAGAGTAAACACAATATACTATGGACCTGAATGAAACAATCAAGCAACAAATTTAATCACTGAAAATTTAGATTAAAAATCCTTCAAGTGGGACCTGGAAAAGTTCTTTGAATCCCATTTGAGCTTGAGCTTTCTGGCGAGGACTCCTGCCACAGGAGGCTTGGTCTGCAAAGGGGCTGGGAAAGAACATACACATGGTCAGGCTTCACACATAGCCCAGCCACCTCCCTAGAGCTTGCCCACCACCAGGGGAAATGGTTACACTAACCACACCCACTGGAATTCTGGAGAACATTGAGAGCAAAGCTGTTTAGTCCCCATGACCCAGAATCCCCAAAGCCCTGCAGATAGCCCAACAATGACTCACTGAGGATCTGCAGGCCCATGCTCAAGAGCCAGTTCCTCAGAGCACATCTGTATGCTTGCCCAGGCTTCCCGGATGAAGTCACAAAACTGCTCGATGATCAGCAAGGAAGCTCTCATTTCAAAGCCATGGCCAACTCTCAGCATTGATTGAAATCCCCCAAGGACAGAGAGTGAGCAAACACTGGCCCCTTTTCCTTAGAGAACCATCTCAAGTTCCTGGGGAGCAGTTAGGGAGCAGGTGGTCAGCTACCCCTTCCCTGCTGTCTGATGGGAGGTGCAGCTGTAGCTGCCAGAGACCCTCAAGTTTGGAGCCTCCGCTTGAGGGAGGAAGGAGGTCACAGCAGACCTTCCCAGGCACAGTGGAGTCAGGTGTCTTCCTAGGGCCTTCTACAGAGCTTCACTCCCAAACAGTGGCCTTCTAGAAAACTCTTTAACAGAGGAAAACTATTAAGAGGAGATAGTCACAAACTTTGAACAACTAAAACACCATTCTACCTTCCGAATACACGCACAAGTAACAAAGTATAAATGGTCCACAAATCAGCATACACCTTCCGCTCAATCATAACTTCACTCGCGATAGAGTTTTAAGGACAAGCTACTTCTGGTTTGGAGAAACAAAGAATGTACTAGAAACCCTGCTGCAGAAGGTCGAGGGTGGTACTGCTGTGGACACATGCTGTACATAAACGATATTGACGCAGAGAAGCTGACAGGAGGACAAAGTCTGATGCACGATAATTGTACACAAACTGTGGGAGCATCTCGGGTTCCTGGGGAGAGAAGGACTTGAATAAAGGGCACTGCTGTCAACTAAAGCTATCTGGACTACAACAGGAGGGAATCCATTTGAGAGGGTTACGGAAAAGGAACCAGGAGGAATTGTTGTAGTGGGGCAGGTGGCTGCTCATTGGAGAGGCAACTAAGGAAGTGGGAAGAGATGCTGAAGTGTGGAGGGGACCACTGTAGCAGGAGAGGTCCATTGTCATAGGAGGGTCTTGCAGAAGGTAGGTCAGTGGCCTAGGCCAGTCAGTGCTGTGACCCCGAGTTCCCGGGCTTCACAGCTGTAGGCAGTTTTCCTGTTGTAGACAGGAGTGAGGGTAGTTAAAGGAACCGTGTGGGGACACTGGCAACAGGGATCTCAGGACAATATGGAAGAAGGAAATGCCTCCCTCTGGAAGCCTCTTCTCAGGTGGCTTGGGGTGCTGCTCTCGGGGTCCAGGGAGCCCCTTCTCTGGGCCTGGAAGGAGAGATGGTTCAGAGTTCAGCCCGCAGGCATATTTGTCTGACGACTTAGTGGGAAGGAGAGCTGCAGCAATTCTTCAGAGAATCTAAGTACAAATAGCTGCAGGGCCTAGTGTAGCATTGTGTCAGGAGACAGGGGCTGACACTGTCCTGTAAGTCACATGGGGAGAGTCTTTGTCGTCAGCTCGTTGCAGAACACAGGGTAGGGGTAGCATAACCTCTCCTGTTTTCCCAGGAGTCCCAGGTGCAGGTTAAGGCCAATACCGTGGGAAAACTGCATAGATGTTTGAAGGAGAAAAATGGATCAGAATTCTGTGGTATATCCCAAAACGAAGAGCAACAGGTCACAGGTGTTCATAGCAAATGAAACTACACACTGAGTTGAGAATTTGTAATGGGGGAAGTCCCTAACGAGCTAAGAGGGAAAAGGTCTCTGTATGTGGCAGAGAAACCAGAGCCCATGAAGGAACGGGTGGGAGTAATAACAATTTGTATTCATACACAGAAGTCCGAGGAAGTGGCAGAAAGGAAATTAAAAAGCCAAGATAGCAGACAGGCAAGGAGAGAATGTGTATTGTGCACATCACCAAGGCTGCTCTTCCTGTGAGCCCGATACAAATCTGACAGAGGGCTGTGGTAATCGAAGCCTATAATAGCAACACTTGAAAATCCAAGAAAGGCAGGAAGATCAAGAGTTGCTAGCTAGCTTGGGTGACAGTGTGACCTTCAGTCAGAGGAAAGGGCTAGGCAAAAGGAACGGACAAGTAGCCAAGTGTCAGAAAGAGAAACATGGAAAAGCAGGTGGCCTGTACTGTGTCAATCAGGCCAAGCCCAGTGACTGGGAAGACAAATACACGTGTTCCAGCTGCTGGAAAGTGGCATTCTTACCAGGCAGTCCCTTCTACCCACGTCAGCTCACTCTGCCTACCGCTGCAGAGGACTGTCCTCCTACTCAGACAGATAGCACAGGCACGAATGGCAAGACAGACAGTAATTGTCTACAGGGAGTGTTCAAGATATAACCAAACTGCAGAGTGTACAAAAGGTAACCTAAGGGCATGGGATGGGTAGTGTTCCTTCCGCCTGACCCTCTCACCTTTTCCTGAGGTAGAGATGTAATCCCAACACTTTGAAAACAGAGGCAGGAGGATCATGACTTTGCAGAAATGGGAAGGACATGAGACCAAGAGTGTTCCCACCAGTGTCACTAGCAGCAGCACAATGTCTCTGTCTCCACTGTGTCAGGCCCCAGCTGGTTCAACTGAGAGTCAGCCATGTAAGGCGTCACTGGTGCAATCATCCTAAAACACCAGGCAGCAGCTCGCCACGTTCCTTCGTGTTGTGCCGGCTAGAAGGTGTGGTTTCAGAATTCTCAGCAACCGACAAAGAAATACACCGCGTGAGCTTGCCCCAGCCATTCCGCTCCTTGGCAGGCACGTGCCCAAAGGCGTCGGCCTCCTCACACAGATATTTCCTCAGCCGTGTTCCTAAGCACTTTATTCACAATATCTGAGGCCTGCTAACAACGTGAAGGTTCTTTAGCAGCTCCAGGGATGATGATAATTGGGCATTTGCACACTAGTGCTGTCTACTGTTCAGCTGGAAAGAAAAATGAATTCATGAATGGTGTAGCCAAATGGTCTGAACTAGAAAAGGCCCTGGGTGAGCTCACCCAGACCTAGAAACACAAATGCCACGGGTTCCCACTCCTCTGGGGTTCCTAACTCTAGGGCTTCGGACGTGAGTTCATATCCTGGGGTAACCATAGAAACCATGAAGAGGAAACTGGAGAAAATGGGGTGGGCTTACAGGGGGAGCAGACATAAAGAGCAATAATGAACATGTGTGATATTATCCACTGTGAACCTATTGTTTTATATTTATATAAAATTACACACGTCTATTAAAAATAAAATTTGCCAAGTGGGATGATGATACATCATCCAAGGGCCGTAGACTGATAAAGAATTAATGCACAATACCAGGCATGATATTTTGCTCAGGGGAGTCCAGAGAACTGCCACAAACTATGTAGTTTACCATCATTGCCCTCGTTTGCCTCCTGGAATTTGAACAAAGTCCGTATTGTTGAGGACACCGGACTCTTTGGACATAGGACTGGGAGGACTCAAGCCAGGTCTGACTAAAAGCATCTGTCCATCCTCCTTTGGGTCTAGCTTACACAGTATCAGATGGTGCTATGCACACAGCCATGTGAGGAAAGCCACGGATAGTTCCACCCAGCCTCGGGGCCTATGAATCTTAACAACGACCAGCATTTTCCTAATTGTGCAGTAGTGTCAGTTAAATCGTGGGGAGAAGCAACAATTAGACCTATGGCTTGATCAATAGGAGACAAATCCTATCTGGTACCATAGACCTAGTCAACAACGTGTGTCTACTGAGGTCATGCGTCATACAGGAGAACACACTACAAGCACTGTCTTGGACCAGTTAATCCCTCACTGCTTTTCAAATGCTTATAGCCACAGACAAGTGCCGAGTCACTACTCATTAAGTAAATCCTCGCTTCAGGTGATGGCAGCTAAAGAGATGGCCCAGCAGTTCAGGCACTGCAGCTCTTCCAGAAGACCCGTGTTCATCCAATTCCTGAGCTCCCATGTGTTGGCCAACAACTCTGTGCAGTTGCAGCAATAGGGGATCTGCCTCCCTCTGCTGGCAAGTTAGGGAACTGCATGCCCATGCACACAGTACACAGACTGATACAGGCATAACACCCAGACACATAAAACACAAAACAAAACCTGAAGTAATTTAAAAATGGAGCTTCTTTTTTTTTCTTTCCCACAGAGACCATTGCTGTAAGCCATAATGGCCAAAATACAGAGAAAAACTGATTGTGGGTGCCCAGGCCGAACTGATACATCCACACACAACACATTAGGCACAGAAACCACAGTGCGAGAGGGGGCGGGAAGTTGGTTAGGATACCAGGAAGGTCTGTGCAAGATTGGGCCTTCTGTCCATGCCAAGGAAGCTACACCCATGGCCACACTAAAAACACCCAGCAGGTAAGAGGCTATCACTTTTTAGGGAGAGCAGAGGTGGATGGAGATAGGAGAGGGGGATGGTGCAGTTATCCTATAATTGAAAAAATTCAAAGAACTAAATGCAAGCAGCAGAGCCAGGCGTAGCAAACAGAACCTTCTGTGAAAGAGAAAATGCACACTTAATTTGTGACTTCTGCTGTGAGGTCACAGACAATGGCAGTTCCTACCAAGACGAGCTGTTAGTAACAGACAGACTCAGGAAGTACATTGCAGGTAGCAGTTGGCAAGAAGCATGGGATTATCCCAGAGCCATTCATGCTCCTCTGTTACTGCATGCAAGAGTTGCAATCCCACCAGATGGAGCAAGGGGGGGGTCTCCCCTGGGTGTGTTGGGTGACTGGGGGAGCTGGATACTGTGGGGGCCGAGAATCAGTGGGGCTGCACACAGTGAGGATAAACAAAGTATACAATGCCTTGAGACCTTCAAGCTCTCTGTGCATAATGGAAGCCATGGTGGGTTCTCCAGAGAACATCCCTGATGTCGCTCAGTGCTGAGAATTGCCTGCCCCTCTGGAAGTTGTGGGCACTCAACCAGAAGATAGGCATGAAGAGGAGATCTCTAACATCCAGAGCCAGGGACACCACATATGCATGCCAACCAGGCCTAAAACTGGACCTGTGGAGAGCCAACCTCATTCAGCAGCCTTGGCACAATTCAAATTCTGCACTGCACAGAGCAGCAGCCATTGCCTCAGAAAATTTTCACATGTAGAGATGCAGTAAAGTGTGACACAGACTAGTGGAAGGTATCTGTCTGTCAACAGATACACACTAGAGATGTGGGACCCAAGAGAACCACAGAGGAGAAACAGCTACCACTAGATTTGGTACAAAACCCAGCAAACCAGATGCCAGAGTGCATGGGTGGACAGAGACTGTCAGCAGACACATGCAATATCCTAAGAGGAATACAATGAGAATTCCACCGGAAAGTTCAAGCTCTCTTCATGTGCTGCCGATCACACTGCAAATCCAAGAAACACAGAGGCTGGTGGGTGGCTAGTGATGAAGTGGTGGCTCACTGCCCAAGGGCTGTCCATCTGTCCCACAAAGGAAAAAAGAAAGTGCTACAGGACTTAAAAATAGGTGAAGAGTATTACAGATCCTCCATTTGAAACAGGGGGAATGAGGAGAATTAAAGATTCTTGGGAGGGGCTCAGAAGCCTGGCTGAAATGTCCTAGAGCACTGTGGTTCACCATTGCAGTCCTGGAGGTGGAGAAGAGAAAACTACCAGGAATGCAGGTGTGTGTGTGTGTGTGTGTGTGTGTGTGTGTGTGTGTGTGTGTGTATTCCTAAAGATAGAGTTTCATTATGTAGCCCAAGATGGCCTCAACACACAATCCTCTTGCCCTAGGTCTCAGAGGGCTGGGTTTGGGATCATTTGCATATAACACCATGTCCAATTTATATAAGTATACAGTGAAGGGAAATTATCCTTAAACTTTTGTTGTCTGAGAGTTTCAAACATTGCATTTGGTCATATCTACATTTTATTCCCTTCTTACACCCCTTCCAGTCAGTGACATTGCCTCCACCCCATCCAAATCTTCTCTCTCTCTCTCTCTCTCTCTCTCTCTCTCTCTCTCTCTCTCTCATCCATTGAGTCCTATTAGTGCTGAGTAAATTCCCAGGGGTTGAGAGTATCCCCAGAGCATAAGCAACTTACCAGTGGCTATATCCTGAACTTAATAGACTCTGCTTCCATAGCAACCATCAACAACGGCTAATAGCTCCTCCCTCAGTGGTGGGACTGAAGAGATGCTGACCAGCTGTAGCTTGTGCAGGCAGCCATAGATGTGTGAATTAAAGAACACAACAGCCTTGTCATGTTTCCTGGGCATCATTTAGAATCATTAACACAGGCGCCAGTCCTTCCGAGCTGACTGAGACGCCCGCAGGTACCTGTGTATCCGGACAATAAACCCTCTTGCTGATTGCATCCAGTGGTCTCGGCCTGGTCATTGGGCTTGGGGATCTCCTTCCCGAAGGAAGATTCTCTCTGAGGGTCTTTAATTTGGGAGCTCATCCGGGATCTGGAGATCCTCCGCCCAGAGATTACCGACCACACACCGGGAGGTAAGCCGGCCGGCGTCTGTCTTGTTCGGTCTTGTCTTGTCCTGCCTTGTCCTGCCTTGTCCTGTAAGCGCTCAGCCAGTTGACTCAGATCTGGGATGTTTTGAGGCGAGATCTGGATCCACGGCTCCTCCGTCTGACTCTTTGCTTTCGGAGAGGATCCGGGCCCTCAAGTCTGGGTTGTTGTGAGGCGAGATCCAGATCCACAGTGCCTCCGTCCGTTTTCGGAGAGGATCCGGGCCCTCACGTCTGGGCGGGCCAGAGAAGGAGCTGACGAGCCCGGACTTCTCCCCCGCAGCCCTGGAAGATGTTCCAAGGGTGGTTGTAGGAGAGGGAGATCCGGATCCGTGGTTCCTCCATCCATTTTCGGAGGGATCCGGACCCTCGATTACTCCGTCTGAATTTTATTGGAGTAGAGGATCCAAGACCCTCGGTGACTCCGTCTGAATTTTTGGTTTCAGTTTGGTACCGAAGCCGCCGGGCACGTCTGTCTGTTACTTGTTTGACTGTTGGAATTGTTTGTCTTCTTTGTGACCTGACTGTGGTTTTCTGGACGTGTTGGTGTCTGTTGTTTGTGTTATGTTTCTGTGTTTGGTATCCCAGAAGCAGCTAAGGTTAAGCTGCAGTTTGGGCCAGGTACTGAAGGTACCAGGCATCTGTGGAAATTGGTTATAGGATGCTTTGTCTTGGTCTTGTTTCTCTGGTTTGTTTTCTGTGATATTGTCGAGTGTCTTTTTGGCTTTTGTTTCGTGTTTGAATTTGGACTGACGACTGTGTTTAAAATCTTGGACTGACGATTGTGTTTGAAATCCTGAAACTGTTTGCTTTGTTCGTCAAAGAGTTTTACTTGTCATCTTGGAAGCTTAAGTTAAAAGTTGAAAATAATTTGCTTGAGAGAAATTGTTTTCTGCCAGGGAGTTTTGTCTCTCTCTCTTGAGCCTCCTCCCCAAGGAGAGATGCCCCAGGTTGGGGGGGGGCAGAAAAGCCCCTAAAATAGTTTCAAAAAATCTACAACAAACTGTGAAAAACTTTGTTTTGCCAGTCAAAATTTAGAATTCAGGCTTTGGCTGTGGCCAAGGTCAGGATTAATGTCTTCTTTTCCATGGGCCTTTAACCCAGTGAGACAGTTTGGTAAAGGGCTGTTACTGAGGTCCTGAAAGTCCCAGGTGAACCCATTACAATTCTTTTGTCAGCCACTTGGTATCTAGCACCCAGGTTCTAACCATCTCTCCATCCTTTTGTTATTAGTTGTTACTAGAAGCCTAGTGTCATTTGGAAGCTGGTTCTCTTGAGAGGCAAAGTCACCAAGCCGACACTGAAGAGAGATACTCCTTGAGGGAAAATCTAAGTCTAGAGAGATAGTTGATAACAGATCGGCTGCCTCTCTGCTTGCCTTTCTGTTTCACAGACAAAGCTTGTGCTTATTTGTACAACGGCCTTTTTGTCCAAGAAAGGCCTCCTGGTTTAGCTGTGTGACTAAATGCTATTTGCCCTCTTCAGTGGACCTCTATTCTCAAGATTCTCTTGTTTTCCCACCATCCCATTTGAGATGCTTGTTAGTAACTGTTACAGATCTTCTTTACCACCGAGGAAAGACAGAATCCTGCTAGAGGCCAGAAAGAATGTTCCAGACATGGGTGGAAGGCCCTCACTCCTGACTGTTGACTTCACTGTCGCCTGAAGGTAGGGAGTGCTCAGGTCTGCCGCCAGGCTCCAAGGGTGGGTCTCTGAGGGGTGGGAAAAATTCCCACCAATCTGGCTAAGATAAAGAAAAGATATGAAGAGAAAGTTACAGAAATTTGAAGGGTTAAGCTAAGTTGCTGAGAGTTAGTATAAGTTACAGAGAAAGTAAGGTTGAGCAAAGAGACAAAAAAAAGAAGAGGAAGTTAGAGAGCTAAAGAAAGGTAAAAGACAAGAGAGGAACATATACTGGCCACAGTAGTTAGGGAACCTAGGAAGACAGTACCTGGCAACAGAAGAGAATTCCTGGCTAAAGGTCAGTGTGCCTAATGCAAAGAAAAAGGACCCTGGGTCAAGGACTGCCCCAGGAAGAGCAAGAGGGGCCTCTCCAGTGGCTCCGAAGGCAAGCCTCTTGGTCCTAGAGTGCTGGCTATGCACAAAGATAGAAGGAAAGCCTGCCCAGTTGTTGTGTGAATGCGGGGGGCCTAACACTCTGTGCTCCTATGTCCCAATGGACTAGTGTCCAGCGAAAGACCTTGGGTACAGGGGGCTACTGGCAACAAACAATACTTATGGACTGCCCGAAGAACAGTGGACCTTGGCATGGGCCGGGTAACCCACTAGTTCATGGTCATCCCTGACTGCCCCTATCCCTTGCTCATGAGAAATTTGCTCTCCAAAATGGCTTGCGTGGGCTGAAATGGCTGGGTGAGGCCATGTGTATACATGTCTGCAGACTGTGTATGTGGAGCTTAAGACCTGTCTCAGTGCATCAGTACCTGATGCTGAGAGATGTGTGGCTTAGTGCTGTTCTGCCTGGAACACATCGCTCTTGTCAGCTGGCACTAACAATTATCACCCAATCCAGGACTTGAACTGTGGTAGAGTGGCTGATGTTTTGCCTTTAAATAAAATGTCCCAGAGGATGGGACCAGTGGTCAGCTGACATGGACTAGATTCTCCACCGGTTGGGGGCAATCTGGTCACCTTGCTGCCCAATCCTGACCTGGAGCCACAGCAGTATGAGTGTCAAGCACTGGCAGAAGCCTATGGGTGGAGGAAAGACTTCTGCGACTGGCTGATTGACCCCTGCTGAAAGCCAAGGCTACCTTGTCCACAGACGGGAACAGTTCTTTTCAAGAAGGTCAGAGATAAATGGGTGTTGCCATGATGGACAACACAAATGTCATCTGGGATGGACAAACCTCAACCCCCCCAGCACATCAGTGCCGTAGATGCCTCTCTTGGATGCCCTGATGAAGCCAGCAACTGTGAGTATTATTCATTGCTCAGGATATCAGGAGGGAAGAGATTCCGTGGCATGGGGCAATAACAACGCAGATAAAGTGGCTCGGGAAATGGCTATGCAGGAGCCTATCCTTGTTACAGGCCTGCAAGAGACAGCCACTGGGAACTGGGATGGGACTAAAGGGATGGCCTCACTTAGAATGTACAACAGAAAAAAGGCCCCAAATTGCTTGAAAAAAAAGACAATGGCACACACTTGAGGGAAAACTATATTCCTCAGAGAACAAACAAAAGACTTACTTTGCCAAATACAGAAATGGACTCACTTAGATAAGAAGCTTGTCCAAGTAGTTAAGGTGTATGCAATAGACTTTAAGATTCTAGCCACAGAGGCAGTAAAAAATATAAGATATGTCAGTAAGTGAATGCTTAACAAGAAAACAGGGCAAAGAGACCTAGAGAGTTTAGTGAAAAGTCGAAGTGAACTTCACTGAGATAAAACCAGGAAAATATGATCACAAGTATCTCCTAGTGCTTGTAGATACCTTTCCAGGAATAGATAGAAGCTTTCCTCACCAAGCAAGAGACGGCCTTGGTAGTCATCAAGAAGATATTAGAAGAAATCTTCCCCTGGTCTGGAGTGCCCAAGGTAATCTGGTCAGACAACAGCCCTACTTTCGTTGCCAAGGTAAGCCAGGGTGTGGCCAAGTATTTAGAGGTTGATTGGAAATTACGTTGTATTTACAGACCTCAAAGTTCAGAACAGATAGAGTAAATAAATAAAGCTCTAAAAGAGACCCTGACCAAATTGACCATGGAGACTGGCGCAGACTGGGTGGCACTCCTTCCCTCTTGCTCTCTTCAGAGCAAGAAATACCCCTTCCAGATTCAGCTTTACCCCCTTTGAGATCTTATATGGGGCCTCAGCTCCTCTGACTGTATTAGATGATGTTACTAAACCAACATGTCATAGTAATAATGATTTGTATGCCAGGCTAAAAGACCTACAGGTGATACAGAAAGAAATCTGCTCACAGCTGGCAGCAGCCTATGCCCTGGGGACCCCTGAGACATCTCATCAGTTCCAGGTCGGAGACTGCAGCTACACTGAGCCCAGACACTCGAGCCTCACTGGAAAGGACCGTACCTGGTGCTGCTGACCACCCTGACAGCCATCAAGTCTCAGCCCTCACCAGCCGAGTACTAGCTGTTGAGGCTGAGAGCTGGGACCTAGAGGGACACTCAGATCTTCAAAAAGCTCCCTAGACTTGCACATCAGATAAGTGACTGGGAGGTTGCTATAATGCTCACTTGAGGAGTGTGCTTTAGAAACAAGAATTTCATGTTTGCCCTGGGTTCCATCGGAATAGGTGTGGGGATAGGCTTGATTTCTATTGCAAATGTAACATCCCCTTACTATGAAGGCATTATGTGCGTTAGTACTTCTAACACTTCTTGGGACTGTGTCTCAGGGATCATAAGTTTAGAAGTTCTAAGATAGTCATGACCTTGGTGTGTAGGTTTAGATAGTGTCCAGATTGGAATCCTGATGCTAAAGACTTAGTAAGACACAAAAGAGAGTTGAGAATTACTTAAGGCTATCTAGGTGCAGCACAAGGACATCTGCTGTTGCCCTGCAATGCAAGGCTTATAGAGAATTCAGAACTGCCATTGACTCAGATATAAAAAGAGTGAAAAAGACTTTTTAGCTGACCTCCAAGAATACCTAACCTCCCTCTCAGAGGTAGTCCTTCAGAATAGGAGAAGATTAGACCTGATATTCCTTAAAGAAGGAGTCTGTGTGCTACACTAAAAGAAAAATATTGTTTCTATGCAGATCAGACAGGAGTAGTAAGAGATAATATGGCTAAGCTCCAAGAATGCTTAGCCCAGAGACAAAAGTTGTTTGATTCCCAACAAGGGTGGTTCGAGGGGTGGTTTAACCGATCCCCTTGGTTTGCTACCCTGCTGTCCACCTTGATGGGACCCCTAATTATTCTTCTCCTAATCCTCCTTTTTGGCCCCTGCATATTAAATAGGTTGGTATAGTTTATAAAAGATAGGCTCTCTGTTATCCAGACTCTTGTATTAACCCAGCAATATCAAAGGTTGAGACAACAAGAGACAGAGATACCTTAACCAAGTTGAGTAAAAGATTTCATTCAATGTTAAAAGAAAATGGGGGAATGAAAGACCCCTCCTTAAAAGGAAAATTACACGAGCTTAAGGTCCACAACTATAAAAGTAAAAAGTAAGTCTTAAGATTCACAGACTCAGCTAAAACAGGCCCGGGCGAGCCCGGGCGAGCCCAGGCACGCCCAGGCCCTGTGGGGCCTGCCCTGCCGTTAAGACTAACAGACCATAAAGATAAGGAAGAAGGAATGCAGGAACCAGCCCGAGTTATCACTGCTGACTCATAGGCCATCTGTCAGGAAGGGATAAGCCCCTAGCCCCTGACATTCCGGACGCCCCAGCCTGCACGTACTCTTTTGCTGCGTAACCATGCATCCACGCCTCATTTGAATCCACTAATCAAGTCCCTGCTTATTGCATCTGCTTCACATGCCTGCTTCTGCCCCAGAACCCTATAAAAACCTGTCCCCGTCTTGCTGGGCACACCAGTCCTTCCGAGCTGACTGAGACGCCCGCAGGTACCTGTGTGTCCGGACAATAAACCCTCTTGCTGATTGCAAAAAAAAAAA